>NC_135875.1:26407140-26684640 GCF_031162955.1 Sander vitreus | reverse complement strand
GCTTGATTGAAACATTACAGACTTCCTCTGGTGGACCGGGCTGACTTCCTGTTGGCTCCACACACAAATCCAACCACTTCAACCTCAAACTTCCCTTTCCCAAACCACATTAACCAGCTCTGACTGGGGGATCCCAAAGTGTTCCCAGGCCAGGGTGGAGATATAATCTGGCCGCTTGTACCCTGCATCTCGGTCTTTTGATCATAGCCCAGCCTTCATGATCATAGTTGAGGCATTGCCTTTCCGCCTTAGCTCTCTTTTCTTCACAATGGTGTGGTAAAGCGATGGTGCTCCATTCTCCAATCTCCAGCTCCATTGTCCCCTCACTCTCGCAAACAAGACCCTTAGGTTCTTGAAATCCTTCACTTCCCCACACAAATGAATAGTATACAAATATTTTACAGACACAGCTCTTCAAGACTGAATCTATAGCTCAAATTGTGATAATAAAAGTAGTCATGTTGGAGTGAAGACGCCAGTGGGCATCACATGACCTGCAATTTAGACTGAGGCCACTATGTCAAAGTCATCTCACAACCCAGTGCTGTTCCTGGGGGGTTGTTTTTGACATTGGGTCAGCAATGTCAAGACGGTTTGCAATTGGCCAACGGAGCAAATTCACCAAATTGAACTCTATGGGAAATCTCTACACAGATTTCAAGTACAAGTGAATTCACTGATTGAAGAAATAAATATTGACATGAAATGAGTTGTGTCAAAAATGCTGCTGTTAAAAGTGCTAGTGTGACCAGTCCCCTCAGAGAGCTCATACGCTGTCTTACTGGGAGTTTGATATAGGGTTTATAACATTTGGTCTCTGCATTCAGTGGACAGACCAGTCCAAGATGCATTAGCTTGGTGTAGAAGCTGGATGTATGGAGATGCTAGCCTCTACCAAAAGAGGAGAAATGAGACCCCCGGTAACGCTGAAGTTGTGTAATCTATATGTTGTGTGTTCTTACCTGGCTTGCCAACATTAGTTCATGGTAAGCCTACATTTAAGAATCAACTGGTTTAGTTCAGAGTTGGAGGGTGTGTGAACTGTGAACCCTGCACTTTCACTGAGAGGACAGGACAGGGGAGCCCTGTTGAATAATTGGTCATTCTAAAAGACTCCATCATGTGCGACACCTGAGTTTGTAGGAGCCATTTACTGAGTTTATCATACATATATTTTATTTATATTTACCAAATCTTTATTCTTTTAGTATGATATGGCCTACAAACATTATGAGTGGTGTAATCTTACATATTTAGGTTGTTTACTCCCCTGATAATTTTTGTTGACACCCCCTAGTTTCTTATTTGCCATTTATCATCGCTGCTAGTAGGGAGGGGGCTAGCTTGTGACGGGGGTAGCTATACCAGTTCAACCACAGACACATTTTTACACAGTTTTTGTATCGCTGTACCTTAAATGAAAATAAATGGACTTAAAATGGATGATAGTTTCGGATTTGGTCTTTTGTACGTTGAAATCATAACCCTATGTTGGTAAGTGGCTCTGGAAAGATTCAAAGCCACTACACACACTTAGTATTACTAAGTCCACCAACAGTACGGGACATGACAGAAAGAGACAGGACAGGACTAAGAAGTGAACCCAGCACTGCATTGGAGACGGCAGTGTTTCCACAGTGGAACAGAGCTGTGCAGGGTTATGTCAGATCAGTCAGACCACAGCAGAGGTGGATGGTGACGGGGACAATGACTGTACATTTACAGCTATGACACTCACTCTGGAACTTTACAGGGGCGGCTACATGTTTGTATAAGCAGGATGCAGGCTCTACTGTCTGCATACACACATACAGCCTGTATACTGACACCATTTACATTGACAAAGAGGACATTAAAACTGACTGAAAACACCTGCTGAAATGTTAGGTGGTTATTATATCATATATACGCATATATTTTAGATTAAATAAATAGGACTTGTAAGTAGAGGAAACAGAAAGAAAGAAAGTGAGAAAAAGGAAGTCATACACTGTGTTTGCTCGTGTCTTTGTGCCTGTGTATGTGTGTGTGTGTGTGTGTGTGTGTGTGTGTGTGTGTGTGTGTGTGTGTGTGTGTGTGTGTGTTCTTGTGGCGAACCTCTATTTGTGAGCTATGCATGCATTATGGTGAACCTCTGCTACACGGGTATTTCAACAGGAACAATTCCTTCATCTAAAAATATTGTCATATTGATGTTTATCATGAATACATATTTGCTAAATTGAGCTTGAGGGGCAGCCCCATTACATATTTTCTGGGGACTTGGATATCATTCCTCCTTTCTATCTCCCCGTGTTGCGTGTCCATCTCTACTATCAACCACTGAATAAAGTCAAACTTCCCAGAAAAAAAATCATTTGAATGGTTAGGATTTTTTTTTATTTTTTTATTTTATCTTTATTTTACCAGGGAAAAATCACATTGAGATTAAAATCTCTTTTACAAGTGAGCCCTGGCCAAGAAGGATATTTTTCTATATCTCACATGCCCATATTCAAGTAACTTTCAAATAATTACTGGTCATTGTAACCATTCCTTTATACTGGCAAGGATAAGATCTCGTTCTATACTGTGATTTAAATGTAAGAAAATCCAAAGTTCTCATTTAAAAGTGCATTCTTGAATTAGCTAAAGCTAAAATGAGGCTGCAGCAGCGTGAGTTAGCCAAATGAAATGGCTATTTACAATTGTTTTATCTCTCACTTTGGAAGACAACCAAAAACTCTTTCAATCAATACAGCAATTACAAAACATGTAATATATATTACCCCCCACAAAGCTGCTGTTCAGGCTGTCTGAGACAAGGCATGTCTCTGTATATAACAGAGGTTTCTCACTCTGCAGTTCTTCTTTTATCCATTTCTTTCTTCCCCTCTATCTTGGACTGATATCAGAGCATTTCCACTTGCTTTCATGTTTCACAAAGCAAGCGATGAAAGCTGTCAGTCTGTGATGCAACAAAGCTAACAGTCATGGTGGCAGGAAAGCTGCTTTACAAAAAAGAATTATGGATTTAAGAGCGCTGACTTTCAGAATTAGGGGTAATGATCTTCCACCTCAAGAAAAATGGCATGAGTGTGTGTTCCGGTGGGCACTGGTGTGACGGTCCTGTTGAAGTGCCTTTGAGCAAGACATTGAAGGACCTGCTGCTCACTGTAAAAGCAGCTCTGGATCAAAGTTCAGTGCATGTGCTGTGGCTTTGAATTGGTTGCCACAGGTCTGTACAGACACTACTTTGAACAAAAGTAGCATCATAAGAGATATAAGTGATACACAGGACAGGAAAAAATTAATATAAAATACATACATATTCACAAATACTGCATACATTTTCCCAACATTGGTATATTTTCATACCATTTTGTGGATAATTCTTTAAGGAATAGTTCAAGAAAGAATTATTTTCTTTTTTCCAAGAGTTAGATAAGAAGATTAATATCAATCTCATGAATCAGGTACGTGGGCACTTTGGGATAGTGAGTCAATACTCTGTTTTGGCACCTATAGTACGTGATCCTGATTCTGCACAATGTTCAGATGTGTGCTTCAAAACATGGATGCTGGTTTTTTAGTTGGGACTCTTATCCTGACTCAAGCTCTATACTTAAAGGAACATGCAGACTTATTAGGACTTTGTCTTATTCCCCGTATCCCCCAGAGTTAGATAAGTCCAGACATACCCTTCTCATCTCCCTGCGTGTTGTAACTCTGTCTGACGCTCCCAGCGCTAGCTTAGCACAGATCCTGGAGGTAACTGGCTCCATCTAGCCTACTGCTCCCAATAAGTGACAAAATAACGCCAACATGTTCCTATTTACATGTTGTGATTTGTATAGTCACACTGTGTAACAAATAACAAGGTCACTATGATTTTACTATCTAGTAATTGTTGACTCTATTACTCCGACTCTGAGTGAACTCCAGGCGAACTCCCTGCTCCTCACCACGGGGCTTCTCAGGTGCTGCCAGCATATCACTCCGCCCAAGTAGCAGGAGAAGCAGTGCTTCGCCTTCTGAGAATATAGTTCCCAGTTTGTATACGGTTAGAAGATGGCTGTGTCTCATGCAGAGCAAACTTTTGTTTGCTCTGCAAGGTCTCTTGTACCCACAGCTAACAAGTAATGAACGGCGTGATGCTTGCTCATTCTCGTGGTGGTTGAATTTTTGACCTATTTCAAGTGTTTTCAATATTTTGTTCAAGCAGCCACTCAGGTTTCAGGCTGGGGGACAGCTGAATATCCAATAGTGGATATTTACAATACATGTCAGCTGTACAGTAAATGAAGAAATGTATTTATAGGCAGTCATGGAGGCTTCAAATCAAATGTTGTGTCAAGTTTTCAGGTTGTTTTGTGGAACTGTGGTTTGGGAGGAACATACTGACTGGCTGATGTCGGATATTTAATATGACATTATAAGTGGTGCATCCTTAATAAGCCTTTCAGTGTTCCATGTATGGGCATTGAAAGTCAACAATGTGTATGTGGGGGCAGCCACTGTTGTTTGCTAATCTGTCACTTGAAGATGGGTCGGATTTAAATTTAAACCAAATTTAGCTTTCTCACTTTGACAGTTGCACACTCATCGTCTCTCTCTAACCCACTAACACACGTTAACACACACATTTTGCTATACTCCCACACAGAGAAAGTGTGTGGGCTACAAAAGCAAACTGTATCCAGTGTGGGTTTTTTTTCTTGATGTCTGTGACAATTAAACAGACAAGGAAATAATTGTATACTCTCTCACATTAAACTCATGGCAGTGTAACCTGAGTAGGAATGCTTGAAAGTGAACTATCTTGTATTTTGAGGAAGATAACCATGATGCTGTACTGTCGGAAACCTATATCCTCACTGGGTCCACAATCTCACATTCCAGATTCAGAGAATTGTTCCATTGTATTTGAACTTGCAGGAAGTTCAATTTCCAACTTTCTAAAATCACTTAAAAGCAGCATAGATTCTGTTTTGTGCTGAAGACCAAATAGGCCTTAATATTATGTTATGACCTGATAATGACATAATTATGCTGGGGTGTTTGCTTTCTTAAGATTAAAATAATTGAGCTTGTGAATTAAATATGACCCAGACTATCTTCTGGTGATCATTAGATAAAATGTAAGAGATTCTGATATTTGGTTTAAAATCAGTCAAACGAATGAAATATCCATCCATTCATCTTCATCCGCTTATCCGGGGTCGGGTCGCGAAATATATTTAATCTAATCTAGGGTCACTACTGTAAACTAACTGTTGACACAGGGGCACTATCAGTCTCTATAGTAATATTATAAGAGCATTAGTTCCTCCAGTCTATCTTGATCAACCACTGACAACCACGCAATCAGTCACATTACAGTAGGTATATTTTAGGGACAGTACAGGGATTTTCCCCTTGGTTGCTTCTGTAGTAGGCAACAATAACTGTTATGGGTTGATGTCAAATACAAGTGATGACTTAACTTTCTCATGTCTGATAATTATAGATGATTATGACATCCGACTCTGCTGAATTTTCAAGAAGTAATCAGGAGAAGACAGTCTCGCTTATGTTGAGATCCATAACCTTTAGCCATGCTAGCAGTGTAGCTTGAGGAATGACAATGTTGGTCGGTCCGTTCACCACTTTGGTCCAGACTGAATATATATCAAGAGTATTGGATGGAATGTTGTACAGACATTTGTGGTCTCCAGGGGAATAATCCTGCTGATTTTAGTGCCACAACAAGGTTACCATTTTTGGTTTTCAGTAAAATGTCTTGGCTGACTATGGATTGCCATGACATTTGGTACACACATTCACTTTCCACTCCATTCCCAGCCTCAGATGTAGTTTGTATTTGGTTCAAAGTAGGGGTACGTGGCCCATGAACTAAAATAAAGGCATTTGCTTCAAACTATGTCAAACATAATTTTAAACCTTTTCTCCTCACACCTGTCCAATGTTGGAATTGGGGGGCTATCCAACATTTTTTGTAACTTTCTGAAACTGTAAGTGAACTGAAAGTGACATGATTAGACTTCAACAAAATATGACTCTACACACCCTTATTCAGCAAATCACAGTTCCACTGGGATTCATTTGAAATATCTTGTAATGGTGTGGGACATCCCTTACTTTTTGGTCTATTCATAGACACCAGCTTTTAGTTCTATTTTTAAATGTAGGGAACAATCACCATAACCAGCTTCTCCATGCTTTTAAAGTTTTTGCTCCCTAATCTTGGTATGAGCTACAGAGCCACCTTAAACTACATCATTTTATTTTGATTATTTGTTATATATAACATGGAAGATTACGGTATAAAAACAGGATTAAGGACTATTTGACCACTCAATGTACATTTGAGTTATCAATCATGTGTCATGTTTATGTGAAACGTTTTTATGCTGCTGTCTCTGCCAGGACTCCCTTGTAAAAGAGATTCTGAATCTCAATGGGAATAGTCCTGGTAAAATAAAGGTGAAATAAAAAAGGAATAAAATAAAAAACCTCTTTGACAGGTGTTAACGTGCTCTCGTATAACTGTGTTTACACAATATGCCCCACACTATTTCACTCAGCCTCCACTGTACTATGATAAAACAGTGAAAAGGACAACCTGTGAGAATTGAGTTTTCTCTCTCTGTGTCCTTTCTTTTTCTTTTCCACTTCTTATCCACCTTTTGATAACACGATCTGAAACACACACACACACACACACACACACACACACACGCACAAAAAACACACAAACACACAGACAGCTTTAGGGCATGTGTTAAATGAATAGAGCCGTTATTGACAGGGTTTATTGACTAGTGCATTGATTAATGTGAAGGGTGTGTGTGTGAATGTGACACTCTGAAGCTATTTAAACAGTTGTCTCATTAGTCACACCTTGTGTTCGATGTAAAGACACGTAACTACAGGGTTGAAAAGCAGAATTGATGATATATCAGTGCCCTTCTTTCACTTTCATTATTTTTTATGATTATTTGTAGGCCTACTAGTATCAGTAGACAAGTATAAAACACAAGCAGTAGTAGCAGTGATGGTGATAGTTCAATAGTAGTTTCAAAGAGTGAAACAACATTAGTAAGTTTAGTAAGTCCTGTGAAGAAAGCAGAAGTCTAAAACGGCTAAAAATGGCTTTCATTGTGCATTTTGTGAGTGAAACACAATGAAAAGTGTAAAAGGTAAAATGACAGAAAAGAAAGAATATAATCAAGACTATAGGATATCAGACCAAAACAAATAAGCAGGTTACAGTCATCAAAAAAATTATCAAAGTGTCTATATGTAACTTTCAGTTTGTGTTGATTCTAGCGACCCCTTTGGACTCAGTGTTATAGGGAGGTCATATAGTTGGGATGAATATTTTGCTCAGACAGAAAATCATTCATTTACAATAAGAGAATAAATTACAGATGCATCGTTGCATTTCCAGTGTTGCTTACGGTAACTTAGTCTACTCTGGATGTCTCGGGAGCTAAACCTGGTATCACTGTCACTGTGTTGTAGCAACCAACGTAGTAATAACTTAGATTAATATAGCCCAAGGACGCTTTACACAAGTACAGGGGGACAAGGGGAAAGAAAATAGTAGGCCAACACCAACACGGACTGAAACGAATAAAACGTCCATGCTAAATGAAAGAGGGACATCATTTAATGTTGGCTACTGACTACAACCACATCACGCATTGTAAAGTTATTTTATGAATGAAATAGACATATTACATACCTGAGGGACAATTTGGGGACGTTTTTGAACCATTTACAATCCAGTAATTGTCTCCATCTGTTGAAAGCCTGACCAAGTGTGACTCGGTTTTGTCCGTCGTCTTTCATTTTCCCTTTTATCTTTTATTGTTCTTTGTTTAATGTCCTTCTTTCCTGTGATGGCCCTGCCCCAGTATCAGCCATAACTACAGCAGATTACTTCTAAAATAAAATAAAAATACAATTAGGCCTATATAAAGACATCTCCTGCTACCTTTTACCTGGCTGGATACAAGAACACAGGCTTCTCCAGTGTTACACCAAACTCAGTGACCTGTCAGAATGTGTGACTGTAGCTCCGTCTACCTGCCGTAAACCATTCTGTGACTTCACGGGAAAAATCTGACCCGGGCAAAGGCATTAATACAAACTATATATAAATAGCGTTCCTTTCACTGTTAGTCTTGTTTGCTGTTACAGCTCATTTATGATCATCAGATGAAATATTAAACAGTTTCAGAAACATTTAAAAGTTACATATAGTCACTTACAAAAAACTCAGGGAATAACTCATGCCATAACTGAATGGAAATTTAGATGTGAAAAATATATACGATGATGATCACTGACTTGTATCAACTTATAGCCTGCTTTTGAAATGTTGGCCTCCTGCTCGCAGAATGTCAGCTCCTATATGACCTTTTGTATAACAGACATCAAGCTATTTCTTCACATTTATGCATGCATCTTTTGCAACACTAAAATCTAATACATTTTGCCTTTCTTAAGACATGTTTGGAAATGATACAAGATGAGTCTACAGCCATGCTAATGGCACTGCGAGGCTGTGCTTTGAGCTAAATGCTAACGACAGCATGCTCACATGCTAGCATGCTAATGTTACAGTAAGATGTTAAGACGTGGGGCGCCTGGGTAGCTGATACGGTAGAGCGTGAGCCCCGTGTACAGAGGCTCAGTCCTCGCTGCAGCAGCTGTGGGTTCAATTCCGACCTGTGGCCCTTTTCTGCATGTCATTGTCCCTCTCTCTCTGATGTCATGCCTAAACTGTACTATCCAATAAAACATTTATTTATTTTTACTTTTCACTCGGAACTACAAATATAAACATCTTGGTGACACGAGAAGAAAGGTCAGAGGATCACCAAAGTCATAGCATTCATCTTCTAGAAAGCCTGGATGTTTATACTAAATTTCTTGGCAATCCATCCACCTGTTATCAAGATTTTTCAGTAAAAGACAAACATGTCGCACGAGAAAAAGTCAGGGGATAACAAAAGTCAGTAAGATTCATTTCTTTGTGGATCGTTAATGTCTGTACAAAATGTCATGTCATGGCAATCCAAATAGTTGCTGAGATAGTTCAGTCTGGGCAAAACTGGAGGAGTGACTGACCGACCCACACTGCCATCCCAGAGCCATGCTGCTAGCATCTTCTTTCCAACTAAACCAGGCAAAAAGTAATAACCCAAAATATTTTTAAAAAGCCTCATCCAGGATTCATGAGCTAACCCCCGTAAAGGCAAAGGCTTTGATCAGATAGATGATCATTACATTTTAATATACTGTATGGCTTCAGAAGCTGTATGATGGGACAATTTCTTATTTATAATACAAATCCTAACGTGTTCTTGACCCTGAAGACCAAATAGTTTAGTTCAATCACCATTGGACAAAACACAACATCTTTATATACATCACCAACCATGTGTATACCTTTAGAATGCCCCTGGTTAGAATATACTGTCATTTTTCCAAAACAGATAGCAGGATTGTGCCATAATGAAGTATATCTCTGGACATAGTGGACAGTTATACATTAGGTGGGGGTGTCGGTCCAGACCATCCTTCAATGGGATTCAAAATGGGATTTGTTGTGCTACCTCAGTGTCTATCCACTCCGCTCTCTCTTCTGCTGTCAAACATTTGGCAAATGTAGTGTTTGTCAACCAGCTTTAGCAATATGGTCCGGACCGGTTGTTCTTAGCCATCCATCCTCTGATGTCAAGAAGGCAATTGTGTGATAATCTGCTCAAATGTTATGTATTGAAAAATAGTTTGCATTCTTAGTTCCATTGTCCACATGATGCAGCAGTGGGGTCAGCAAAAGGTTCCTCTGATATTGTCATTGAACATTTGACTTTTTAAGTCTTACACCTTAACCTCAGTAATAAACCTATATTTAGATTGCAACATGAGGCGTAATTGTGTGATGTCACCCCTGACACACACATATACATACACACACACAGACACTTTCTCCACCCACAGAGGGACTTTTATAAACATCAAACCGAGCAGGACAATAAATAGAGAGTTGTTTTGGCAAAAACATGTCGTTTATTTTCATGCCAATAAAGCAAATTGAATTAAAATTGAATTGAATTGAGAGGGAGAAAGAGAAAGAGAAAGAGAAAGAGAAAGAGAAAGAGAAAGAGAAAGGCGCCATTCCCACTGAGGCCACAGGAGGGCACACAATTCTCTCGGGAATCAAACACATCTTAACAAATTGTGTATTTATGAGGAAAACATTAGGTTGTATATGCAATAGCAGCGAGTCAAAATAAACATAGGCCACATTTTGATTGAATCCCCATTTTGTGACATGGTATGACACAGCTTTGTTTCAGTTCCTTAATAAATATAAAGTAATGACACACACACACACACACACACACACACACAAAACACTATGCCACTTTGCACATTAGTTTTTTCCTGAGTAAATTATTTTTGAATATGAATATGCTTGGTTTTTATGTATCGGTTTTTATTGCTTCATGTACTGGTTTTATTGTAAAGTGTCTTTGAGTACCTTGAAATTATTATTATTATTATTATTATTATTATTATTGTTGTTATTATTATTATATTACTTTTATTATAGGCTATTATTATGAAACGACAACATGCTGATGGATAATACATTTAAAGTTGTTTTTTTTTTTTTTTTAAATAGAGAGAAATTCAATCTGTCCTCATTTATGTGGACCACTGTTACCTTCAGAATTAATTTGAATGTTTTCTGTGAGTTTATTTCACAAGGCCCAGCACCGCCGCCTCTAAAAATGTTGGTTTCCTCTCACTGACTGTAAATATCTCTAAGTGGCTATATTTAACTCCTCAGTTAACCAAATCTATTATTTCCTAGAGCATAGTCAAATCAGACTGACAGAAGTTTCCGAGCTCATGCAGCCGATCTCTCGCACCCAAAGGAGTAAATTCCGCTCCTCTGTCCGTCTCATTTGATTGTGGTTATGCCAGGGCGGCTCTCTCTCTCTCTCTCTCTCTCTCTCTCTCTCTCTGTCTCTCTCGCTCTCTCTCTCTCTCTCTCTCTCTCTCTCTCTCTCTCTCTCTCTCTCTCTCTCTCTCTCTCTCTCTCTCTCTCTCTCTCTCTCTCTCTCTCTCTCTCTCTCTCTCTCTCTCTCTCTCTCTCTCTCTCTCTCTCTCTCTCTCTCTCTCTCTCTCTCTCTCTCTCTCGTTCAGCTCGGTAAGACTCGTCACTTTCCGATGATCATATATTCCGGAATCGAAACCAAATATGGAGTACGGGGGATGTTCCCCTGCTTACCGGATTCAACCTTGTATGGGTTGAGAAACTCAACCGGAATTCCTCTAATGATATCAGAACGCGATTAGATCAAAGATACACCAGAATACATGTGAAAATGAACAATAAGTAAAAAAAACTTTTAAAAAATGAGAGCTGCGTTTGCCCACTGTTATATTTTGTAGGGGTGTTATTTATTGGTAATTTATCTCTGTTTTGCAGCGAGTGGAAAAAAAGGCTCCGTTTTATCTCTGGAGCAGCGGGTTCTCCATTGACAAGTGATTCCCTTTGAAATCGTCACGGAGCCTCCCAGCCAATCAGCGTCGGCAGCGCCTCTCCCTCTCACCCTCCCACTCCATGTTTGGGTAATGACGTAGCAGCCGCATTCAAAAGGTTCCCCATATAAACATACTAGTGCCCAGGCCCCCGTTCCCAAAAAGAGTTACTTCACGGTGTTGACTTTATCGCCGGAGCGCATGAAGCGCACCAGACAACACGGAGCTCATCCTCTCACACCCGGTGACAGACAAAAGACATGCAGTGGTGACCCACGCTCGGCTGGGTCACACACTGTAGTTTGTTAAAAAAAAAAAAAAAAATAGCTTTAAGGAAAAGAACAGAGAACAGACGCGGTCGTTTTTTTCTCTCTCCACAATGACGGCTAAAACTTTGGAGAAAGTGCCGGTGAATCTCGGGGGGTTCGTGCATCCAGAGAGCGTGTACTCGGTGGATGACATCGGCTCCAGTATACCGACCTCTGTGGCTATCTTCCCAAACACCGACTTCGGAGCTCATTACGATCAGATGAATGTGGCAGGTAAGACGACACGCTGGTTTGACACTTTTGGAGTGTATATTGAAGACATATGGCTTATTCGTGTATGAAAAGTTGTTTAAATGTGTGAGTTCCAAATCATTTTACAAACTGCTTCAGAAAATACTAAGACTAAAGACTAAAAGACTGAATGGTTCGCCTTTGACTGTCATAATTAAAAACAATGTTGTGACATGATAGAGGCGTGCGTAATGGAAACGAGACGCACCAGCTTTCTTTCACTTAAAGCCCACTTCACTGTCTAGTGTGAACATCTTAATCAGGTTGTGTTGCCTCACTAACGAGCTGTTTTGTTTGTGTGCGCAGATGGTTTGATGAGTGCAGACATGAGCATAGAGAAGCGGTCTCTGGACCTCTCCTCCTACTCCGGCGGCTTCTCTCAGTCCGCATCCCACCGCAACCAGACCTTCACCTACATGGGGAAGTTTTCCATCGACTCCCAGTATCCAGGTAACTGGAACCCCGAGGGAGTGATCAACATCGTCTCGGGCATCTTCAACGTGGCCCAACCGCCGCCTCCTCCTCCTCCTCCCTCCTCTTCAGCGTCCTCCTCCCCGGCTTCCTCAGGATCTCCCAATCACTTCTCCAGCGGAAATTTGAGTTGCACCATGGCGGCTCAGAACCAGGCAGAGATAGACCACCACCACCACCACCTGTACTCCCCTCCGCCTCCGTACTCCTCCTCTGGCTGCGGGGAGATGTACCAGGACCCCTCTGCGTTTTTGTCCACCTCTACCTGCCCCATCGCCTCTTACCCGCCGCCCTCCTACTCTTCACCCAAGCAGCCCGGCGGCTCAGACGCGCCGGGACTCTTCCCCATCATCCCCGACTACTCGGGCTTCTTCCAGCCTGCCTGCCAGCGGGACATGCACACGGCAGGTATCCAAGATCGGAAACCGTTCAGTCCGCTCGATACATTCCGTGTCCCTCCACCCCTGACCCCGCTGAACACTATCAGGAACTTTACGCTGGGGGGTCCAGGTAGTGGTGGCTCTGAGGGAGGGCCGCCGAGGCTCCCTTCTGCCTACAGCCCTCAGAACCTGCCCCTAAGGCCGATCCTGCGGCCCAGAAAGTACCCGAACAGACCTAGCAAGACACCTATCCACGAGCGGCCGTACCCCTGTCCGGCGGAGGGCTGCGACCGGCGGTTCTCCCGCTCCGACGAACTGACCAGACACATCCGGATCCACACAGGACACAAACCGTTCCAGTGCCGCATCTGTATGCGCAACTTCAGCCGCAGCGACCACCTTACCACGCACATCCGCACGCACACGGGTGAGAAGCCGTTCGCTTGTGACTTCTGCGGCCGCAAATTCGCCCGGAGCGACGAGAGGAAGAGACACACTAAAATCCACCTGAGGCAGAAGGAGAGGAAGTCCTCCACAGTCTCCTCCTCGTCCTCCTCCTCGTCCAGCAGCTCCGGGGTGGACCGGCCAGGCGCCATCAGCGCAACCAGCGGGATTTGTTCATAGTTTTCCCTGGAAGACGTTGTTGTCACCATGGCAGCGTGACGTACACTAACCTCTTAAATAAACTATTACAAATAATTCAAAACAACTGTTGTGAACTAAAGATAACAGCCTGAACACCAGGATGGAAATGAACAAGGACTTCTGTGCAGTCGTGCGCAATTACGCACATCCACCAATTCCTGCTCCAGAGACTGACACGAATGCACTTTGCCTGTAAAGTCTACTGAACATGAAAGTAAATATAGCCATTCAGTCGTAAGAATATAGAAGGGCGGTTGTAATATAAAGGGGATTTTTTTTATATCGCCAACACATGTTTTGCGCGCAACAGCCTGCGCGGTTAAATGTGAAATAACTGCAATAACGTTTTGAAGCAAGAAAACAGTTTTAAGTTATTGAATTGACAAAGTGTTCATTCTAACATAGTTGTTGATGACTGTAATTCCCCTTTAGTGCCTTGCTGTGTGTCTTTTTGTACACTGACGGATTCAAGGACGCTTCTAATGCAATGTATATTTGTCCTTTAATAGGCCTATGTAAAGTTGGATTCTATTTTTGTACACATTTCGTCTCGTCTAACTTCAAGTGTTAAGCAGTTGTGGTCCATGTGTAAAACAATGTTGGAGTGTAAATATGTTGATTTCATACCTACTTGACATTTTTGTTGTGGTGTGTCTTTTGAGACTTATTAAATATATGGGGATGATAAACACAGCCGGTATCAGTTTGGTTTATTACTCATAACTAAAGCACAAACACAGGACAACGGTGTCAGCCGAGATGCATTCACGGAACCCAAACGTCGCTGGGTTAAAAGGGTGAATACAATTCTTTTATCAGTATTTATAAAAAAAAATGATGTTGGAAATGTTATAGGGTAAATCCAACTCTGCGTCAGCCATGGCATTTCTGACTCAGAGTTTTCACCCACTCATTTTTTATTTAGGTGTCACATAAGGTTATAGACAGGCTGCGATCTGGTATGCACACTTTGTCAAAGTAAAGGTGACATAAATATCTTTTACTGACTGTCAAGCTGAACTTTTCTTTGAGCAAAAGAGACAAGATGATCACGTCTACATTTCCACCCATTTCAAATAAACTGTAGGTCGTTTGTTTCTAAACAAGATTTAAAAGAAGAGAGACATAAACTTAATAATACAGATGCACTGTAAACCCACAGTATTGAGGCAGGGAAAATGTAAGGATTTTAGAAATACTGAGGTGAGTCTAAGTACAGTACCTACTATGCAGCCGCTCTATTTTTTTTTTAGCATTTTATTCATTTAGTTTAAAGGTATGAAATAAATGTTGTTTTTAGGCCTTCCCAACACTGCAAGGATTACATTTAGAAATACTGGATCCTTTATATATTTAGTCATTCATTTACTTTTTTATTTGTTTATCTGTTTATTTGTTAGCCTAAATATATACTATATTGAGTCTAAAATACTCAAATCAGCCTATAGGTTTTGTAAACTCCTCTCAGGTGGAGATTCCTAGAATAAAATACAGAGGGCACAATTTCAGTGTGAATAATATATATTTTAATTTGCTCCTTAAAACTCAACAGAAACAAGCGGTTCAGCGTTCCAAAACTTTCACCAGCTAATATTTAAAAGATGTTTCCTATTCACCTGGGGTGTCTCACCTTAAAGTGAACAAAACAAGAGAAGGAGAACTCTTTTCTGACACATCTCTCCTGTAAGGTATAAAGTAAAAGCCTGTTGTAGGCAATGCTTTAGAAGTATGTTTAGATATGTGATATTATGATGACATTTCACAGTGAAACGGTGAACAGTCATCATTAAAGATCATTCTGCTGTTCATTTATTCCACTTTCCCATACTGTTGTGTTGATCAGTCATACTGGACGAACAATGGGTTTAGGCATTAGGGTTAAATAATACACTATAACACTTATAAGTATTATCTACTTATTTACAGTTGGCATACTGTTTTTTAAGGTATTTTACTGTAAATAGACAGTTTCTTACTGTATTATTTGAAATTACAGTAATATACTGGCTGCTGTGTACTTCCCACCTTTCCTTTATTTTCCCAAGATGCATTGGTATTAACAGTAAATACCTGTAATCTGTAACATTCCCAGATAGTGCTGTAATATTATTATTTCTCCCAGAATGTATTGCCATTTACAGTATGATCCTGTATAACATTAAAACAGTAAAATACTGAGTTGGCTAAGTGGGTAGAGCAGGCGCACATATAATTAGAGGTTTATGCCTTGACGCAGAGGTCCAGGGTTTGAATCTGACCTGTGATGATTTCCTGCATGTCTTCCCCTCTCTCTCTCACCTAGCTGTCCTGTCAAATAAAGGCAGAAAAGCCCAAAAATAATCTTAAAAACAGTAAGGTACTGTGAGACTTTAGCTGTAAATTCCCTCTCAGCCCTAATTACCTGATTGAGTTCACCTGGTCACTCCTTTATTTAAGACAGCACTCCCTCTCAGTCACGTTCTTTCGCCTTTACACAGGGCGCCCGCTGGTAAGATGAGGTTCATTTTGGTGCGTTTAATTCTTAATAACATGTCCAAGATATTTAAATGACAGCTATGTAACTTCATTTCTTGAAGATGGACATGTGAGACTATTGCCTTGAGTTCTAATTTGTATGTGTCTCTTGTTACCATTATCATTTGCATTATCCATTTTGGGAAAAATCTTTATTGAATGGCCTAAATTCTCTGCGTCTGGTGCATTCTGACCGATGCCCCCATGATATCTCTCTCTCTATATCTCAAGCTCTCAAGCAGAGCAGAATCCAGGATGAACAGAAGTCACTGCCACTATCTACTATTGAAGGCTCATAGTAGCTATTGCTTTCCTACAGCCTAGCTCCTTAACCCTATCTTGTAAGTACTCTCTGGGCAACCCTGAATACTAAAGTCAAGCAGTGTCAGGTTAATGGGAAACACATTTTGCAGCAGACAAACTGTGGTGAGTTTGGTTAACGTTGTAGTACTTGAGGTTTTACATGCGGTCATTCAGTGAACGATCAATCCCATAATTCAAACCATTCCGAGATAACCGTAGGAGCAGTAACAAGCAACAACCACTCGGCCCGTCTATAGACTGTTACGGCTGGGTGAACCTGGGTTTCACATCAATGTACTGTACAGTAATGTGAGACAAGTTGAAGTGACAATGGCAAAATCCTACCAAAGATATAGACTCAATCACACGTTGTTTTTTTACAACACAATTGAAACATTTGTTTTGAATTTGAGTTTTTTTTTTTTTTTCATTGACATAGATTTAACAGGCAGTGTGTTTTCTGAGTGTTCTAATGCACACCTAGTAAACAGATGCATGGGAAAAGAAATTATGCTTAAGTTTTGGTCATATGCCGTTGTCAGGCATTAAACTGAAGCAACATCTTTATAGAACCACAGATGTGTGAAGTCCCATAGCGTACAATAGAAATAAAAAATCTATTTTCAGTCCAAGACTTGGTGATAAAAATCACTTGTTTGCATTTCCTGTCTAGTTTTTTCTATTCATTACTTTTGTAATTAGTTGATTTTTAGATGTATTGTCAAATTCTAAGGGTTATTTTATTTCTTTAAATCACTTATTAGTGGTGTTATTGCTGTTTGTGATCAGGCTCCTTTTGATTGACTGACACAGCTTGTGGCTCCAGTATAAAGAGGTTTCCTATTGTGAGTTGGATGTCAGCTGGAGGTCTATGACCAAAATATAGCCTTTTGATAAGCATACCATTGACACTGTGTCCTTTTTATAAACATTCAATACCAAAAGTGTCTAGAGTATAAATAAAGTAGCTTTGGAGTTGTTGGAAGGTGTAGTTTTCTGATACAGGTAGCCTAAACATGTCTTAGACCTGGCCCCTCCGCTGGACGCAGATTAAAGGGATGTTGATCTTGTTTGATTCGAACCAGCACATTCCTCAGTGTGCTCAGAGTGTCAGACTTTTCCTTTTTTAGAAGCTGCATAAGGCCTGCCATAATCTGTAACATCTTTACTCTTCTGACGCCAACTTGACCACAAGAAAAAATGACCAATACTATAGAGAGTCATGAGTTGCACAAAGAACCTCACTGTTCTTCACCCCCTCCTATCCTCAGTGACACTATACTTTAACCCTCCTTCATTTAGCTTTTATAAGCGGTAAACAAACATTTAATAAATGGTTGATAACACTAATGTAGTTGTAAGTACAGTTTCAAAGTTCCATAATATAATACAGTGGTTGCCAAACTTTCATGTCAAGCACCCCTAAACTGACACAAATTAGACCATGGACCCCTTTGATAAGATTTTGGGTTACGCTTTACTTGAAGGTATCTACATAAGAGTGACATGACACTGTCATGAACGTGTCAAACATTATAAATGAGTCATAAACGTTTATGACGTAACGCTGCTTTCAGGAAGTGTCATTCGGTTTTTGTCAAGTTATGGTTAGGGTTCATGTGTCATGATTGTCATGTGTTCATGACATTGTCATGTCAGTCTTATGTAGCTACCTTCAAGTAAAGTGTTACCAGATTTTGTCCCAGGATCCCCCATCTGATCGGATTTTTTTTCTTTTAAATGTTCAGAGTGTATGAAACTCATGACCAAAACAGCTACACATTGTGTTATTACAGTAGTCTGGCATTACTAGACCTTCCTCCACAGCGCTGTGGAGGAGGGTCTGACTAGTCCACACAGCATCCTGGGATGTGAGAAAAGTGCTCTGGTTTATTGGAATTTCTTTAAACCAATCACAATCCTCTTGGGTGGCGCTAAGCTCTGGACGCAGGTACGGTGCCTCTGTAAAATAGACTCAGGAAGGAACTTGTTTTGGTGGAACGTGTGCACGTAGGGAGGGGAGTTCTGGAGTTAAAATGGCTGTAGAGTGTACGTTTTACTCAAAAGGTTAATATAATTGGTTCTAGCGCTGAGGATGTTTCCCGAAGTGACCGGAGTTTAGAATGCCAACACAAAGAAGAAAGGTGAGGGACATCCAGCCAAAAATGAGGGAAAATTCATTTTTTCTGCTTTTTGCTGGGGACCCCACTTTAAAAACTGTCTTAAGGTACGGTATTTGTCAACAATTATAACTTCTCCTATGAAGACATATTTTACATTATTTGTGTCTTACTATATTGTCATTCATTATCTGTTTATACAGTACAGCAGCCTTCACTTCTGGGTGCCCACAGGAGGAGTTATAGTTAACAAATTCATTCATAGATCTGCGTACAACTCATTCAATGATTGGTTATGAATGCTAAATAGGAGTCAAGTGTTGTGGACAGTCCTATAGGCTGAGTTGTTTATTAATTCATGTGAATTTGGGGATTAATGAAGGATTTTGAATCTGCCTGATAGCAGATCATGGAACATTTCTTAATACATATAACCAGTCTTTAGTGACTGTGACATTCCGAGCAGTGGGGAATATACAGTAAGGAAAAAAGACACACACATATCTGAAATCTGTACTAGTGGCTACCAATAAATGGCTTTTCTTGTTCTAACTGCACCACAAGTAGTCCTCCATGCTGATAAACTGGCCTGATAGACTTCACACTGGAAATTGAGGATAATTGCATTTAATGTGAGCCACAGCCACTGACCTGACCGGCAGTGTCACATAGTATCTGCGGGGCCTCAGTGTAGCCAAGCGACAGTCAATGTCAGCTTCTAAAGCATGTATATGTGTGAACATGCAGACATGAATATTCACACTGTATTAAATTATATTTTCCTTGAAAGAAAACTTAAATTGAGTGAACAGGTATGGAGTGTAACAAAAGAATCTAGGAAGCTTTAGTCAGGGACACGTAGTTGCTGATGGACACAGTAGCTGGGATGAGACTTGCTCTTCCAGTTGTTGGAGGGTATTCTATTGACATAAAAAGAAAATTATTTCAATTTCTGCTTCTACAGCAGATATGAATATTTGTTAAATATTAACCGAGATTTACCCTTGTGTTTTCTTCTCTGTTTTGCCTGTTTGTAAAGCATAAAGTAAAAATGATCACCCAATTCTGTTATATCTTGTTAGCCAACTTCATCCCAACTTATTACCACAAGTTTTACACTTTTATTTTTGGAATCCAGGGTCAATAAACCTCATTTGAAATTATATCTAATTTTTTTTGTTAAAAAAAAGAAGCAGAAACTACTGCATGTATTATGACTAAGATCAGAGGATGTTAAGTGGATAGTCACAGACCAGTAGGCCTGTCTGTAAACGTTTAGTCAGGAAACTGTTTTGAAACCATTTCAATGTCTTTTTCAAATTCTATAAAAAGAAAAAAACACCCAATATTCAATGAAGGTATTGATCCGATCCTTCATTTTACTTGTGAAGAGCGTTGTATAGAACCATCCATGTCATTTTGACAATTGGGTTAAAAGAACCCCAAATTTCTTTCAGCAAGAAACTTTGAAAATGGGTCAAATTTGACCCCAGGAAAACGGGAGGGTTAAGGGAGAAAACGGGAGGGTTAAGGGAGAAAACGGGAGGGTTAAGGGAGAAAACGGGAGGGTTAAGGGAGACCCACAAATGAACAATACTGTTCAAGTCCAGCCACAAATCCTCTATTGTAGTGAAGTGTGGGAGAAGACTTGGCCTGTCCGCTCGTTGACCTTTTTCCTCTTTTCGTCCAAACGTTCTCTGTCTGGATTAGACGCTGTTTGAGGGTCATTGTCCTGCTGGGAGGTGAATCCTCTCTGTCTGTTTTCTTGCACAGATTTAAGGATTTGCCTCTACTATTGTGAACTCTTTAACTTTCTTCTTTTCAAGCCTTAAATATAACCTAAACGCATCCTTTATTTGTTTAGGTTGCAATATTCAACCTTTTTTCTTTTCACAATAAACTCTAGTGCAGTGATCTTCAACAGTCATTGCAGGGGGGGCCTCCAAATTGTTCATTTTTATGTTTTTTTTCAAAAATTCTTAAAACTAATCCAACATTATTAGCAGATATAAATCCCCACTGCTTACTGGCCTATAGATAAGGTAGTCACTAAGGCCATCCACAGTTACAGATGATCCTAAGGATTCACTGTTCCACATGTTTAACATTAAAACATGATTTATAAAAAAATCATGCCACAATTATTAGGCTACTTTAACAGCTTACTAAAAGCAGCAGAACAGAATACATTTTAATATCTTGTTTTATTTATCGCAAGTAATATTCTTATCGCAATATCCAACGTTATGGCATATTTTCCTCATATCGTGCAGCCCTATCACAGACGTGAGGTCTACAGTCGGATCCTTCGCCTAATATTGGCATTAACACGTCATAACTGTTGTGATAGTGGAACAATGGTCGAAAACTAATAGCATGTAGTAGAGTCCTAGTTCAGTGATTTGGTTTTGACAACTTGGGCTTTATTTTCATAGTTTGGCTGCTGCCTTATCACTTATATTATCTTTCAGCTTAATAAGTATGATAGGGGATTGCAGGGAGGGGCTCTGCTCAACACAGCTTTACAATAGTCTGCAGAACACAAGCAATTAGACAGCATGATTTGGAATTAAAAAATGTTTGTACCTGTCCTTTTACATTGTAAAAAAGGTGTAAGTGTGCTCTAGAATTTTTACATTTTTTTTTACATTTTTTTTTATTTAGAAAAATGTTTTAAGTGCTCTGACATAACATAAGAGTGTACTTCAAAATGGGTATAGGGTTAGGAGCATGTGCACTCTATTGTTAACAACACGTTTAGATTTCTGTAGACACTTTTGTAGAATGAATAGGGGCTTTCCGACCAGAGGGATTTTTGCAGTTCTTAGAACTAAATGTTCCTAGAACACTTTTTTCGTCGTGTTCCGACAGGAAACATTTGGGGATTTTTAAGTTCCTCTGGCCACAGTAGCGTACTTTTTTAGCTCCTACTTCAGAGCAGGGTCTTTTCCCTTTTCCTAGGTGTACTTGATTGGTCGAACTTATAAGTCCCGCCCACTGCCAACTTGGAACTTGCAGACAGAGCAACAACCAACAACGGGACATTTTTAACAATTTTCACCATCTTATTCATCATTAAATTCACTTCTGACAACGTTTGAGGCGAGAAATGAACTGTTTAGATTTCTAATATAGGCAGTCTTGTGAAAATTGATGCCGAATTGACAATTTGCTTCAAAGTTTTCGGAGTTGAGAAGCTCCATGAAGTGAGGCGACAGCCAGCAAGCGCCTGCCCCGGCCTCTAGCTCGTCGCTCGGCCAGTCCTGCTCAGACACCTCGCTCTGAGCTGGAGGTCTCTCAGACCGCTCTCGTAAATAAGAGGCTTTTATTTCGCCGTTGACGGTTCGTTTGTTTAAACACATGTCCATCATAAGATTAACGGGAACCTGTGGTTAACTGTCTTTTCGGAGTTAAACTCCACAAGCGTGTCCTGCGGCTCGCCGGCCGTCACACACACACACACACACACACGTCCACAGTGCAGCAGGCAGAGGCGGGGTCTGTTCCAAGTATAATAAAGCCCCGTCTGTGTTGAGCAAAACATTACGTGAATTACTACGAGAATGGACGTGCATTTAATATAGGAAAAGTGCAGTGTTAGCATCATTTGTTGTTGTATGTGGCGCTAAGGTCTAGTGACGATGCTATAAAGACCGTTGCTGTGCTTGCGTCACTGCCTTACCCCTCCTACCAGTCCCTATGGCCACTTAGCCAGTGGGAATGCAAACGGAAAAAGATTTTGGGGGAGAGTAGTTCTTAGAACTGCTTAGAAGTGTACTTTTCTTCTAAAAAGTACAAGTACTATCTGGTCGGAAAGCACCTAGTGTGTGGCTGCTGTGGGGTCTCCGGGCTTCCTAGTGTTGGCTGAAACGGGACAGATTATACAGGTGCTGGTCATATAATTAGAATATCATGAAAAGTTGATTTATTTCAGTAATTCCATTCAAAAAGTGAAACTTGTATAATGTATACATTCATTCCACACAGACTGATATATTTCAAGTGTTCATTTATTTTACTTTTGATGATTATAACTGACAACTAATGAAAACCCCAAATTCAGTATCTCAGAAAATTAGAATATTGTGACAAGGTTTAATATTGAAGACACCTGGTGCCACACTCTAATCAGCTAATTAACTCAAAACACCTGCAAAGGCCTTTAAATGGTCCCTCAGTCTAGTTCTGTAGGCTACACAATCATGGGGAAGACTGCTGACTGGACAACTGTCCAAAAGATGACCACTGACACCTTGCACAAGGAGGGCAAGACACAAAAGGTCATTGCTAAAGAGGCTGTCTGTTCACAGAGCTCTGTGTCCAAGCACATTAATAGAGAGGCGAAGGGAACGAAAAGATGTGGTAGAAAAAAAGTGTACAAGCAATAGGGATAACCGCACCCTGGAGAGGATTGTGAAACAAAGCCCATTCAAAAATGGGGGGGGGATTCACAAAGAGTGGACTGCAGCTGGAGTCAGTGCTTCAAGAAGCACCACGCACAGACGTATGCAAGACATGGGTTTCAGCTGTCGCATTCCTTGTGTCAAGCCACTCCTGAACAAGACACAGTGTCAGAAGTGTCTCACCTGGGCTAAAGACACAAAGGACTGGACTGCTGCTGAGTGGTCCAAAGTTATGTTCTCTGAAAGTACATTTTGCATTTCCTTTGGAAATCAAGGTCCCAGAGTCTGGAGGAAGAGAGGAGAGGCACAGAATCCACGTTGATTGAAGTCCAGTGTAAAGTTTCCACAGTCGGTGATGGTTTGGGGTGCCATGTCATCTGCTGGTGTTGGTCCACTGTGTTTTCTGAGGTCCAGGGTCAACGCAGCCGTCTACCAGGAAGTTTTAGAGCACTTCATGCTTCCTGCTGCTGACCAACTTTATAGAGATGCAGATTTCGTTTTCCAACAGGACTTGGCACCTGCACACAGTGCCAAAGCTACCAGTACCTGGTTTAAGGACCATGGTATCCCTGTTCTTAACTGGCCAGCAACCTCGCCTGACCTTAACCCTATAGAAAATCTATGGGGTATTGTGAAGAGGATGATGCGATGCTCCAGACCCAACAATGCAGAAGAGCTGAAGGCCACTATCAGAGCAACCTGGGCTCTCCTAACACCTGAGCAGTGCCACAGACTGATGGACTCCATGCCACGCCACATTGCTGCAGTAATTCAGGCAAAAGGAGCCCCAACTAAGTACTGAGTGCTGTACATGCTCATACTTTTCATGTTCATACTTTTCAGTTGGCCAACATTTCTAAAAATCCTTTTTTGTATTGCTCTTAAGTAATATTCTAATTTTCTGAGATACTGAATTTGGGGTTTTCATTAGTTAGTCAGTTATAATCATCACAATTAAAAGAAATGAACACTTGAAATATATCAGTCTGTGTGGAATGAATGTATACATTATACAAGTTTCACTGTTTGAATGGAATTACTGAAATAAATCAACTTTTTCATGATATTCTAATTATATGACCAGCACCTGTATTAGTTGTATTTGCCTTGACCTACAGAGCTCAAACATGTCTATCAATCAGCAAAAGGGGTTCAAAGAAAAACAACCATAACACCAAAGCTGTACAAACAAATTTGATCACGATTAGGGAAAGCATTGCAGAGAAACGGCTTGCTTCCTGTTTAGTAGTGTCTCCAATCCATCTGCATGCACCAGCCACAGTGTGTTGATACATATTTTAAACCAGAATGGACCTTCTTCACAGCAGATGTAGCAGCATAAACACAGGTGTAATAAATGGCATTAGTTCACCCATTTAGGTGTACCAGTTCCAAAACCCTGATATTACGCATGCTGGCTAACTGGAACACAAATGGAACAGGATTATGTCATTAATTACACCTGTTTTTCCTGCTATATGCTCCCCATATTTGGAACAAACTCCCAGAAAACTGCAGGTCCGCCGCAACTCTGTTCCTTTAAAGGTCCAGTGTGTAACGTGTTTAGTTATTAACATCGGTCTTGCCCCTTTACAAACGTGTCCTTTTTCATGAATATTTACCACCACCATCAATTCCACGTATTCCTATTGGCTTGGAATGTTACATTAGCGTTTGCATGAACTGGGGTAGACGCTCCATATTCATGCTCCATCTAGAAATACGTTAGCCTGTAAGGGACATACTGCTCCACCTTTTATGTTTTCTCTGTCACATGATAAACTCACAGCTGCTGCTAATGCTGCTAACGGGTATCGTAGCTTCCTGAAGAAGGAAACATGGAGGACCACACGTATTCAAAATCCTGATTTCAGGAACAGGAGTCTTCTTCTTCTTCACCCAGAAAAAGAAAAAGGAGATTGAAAAGAGCAAGAGACCATCTTTTTGAAGCGTGAAGGCTACCATAGCTGGAATACATACTTTGAACTGCGTGGTGCGAGAGAGTTGATTGATATATGATCTCAACACTAGATGGGAGACATTCCTACACATTGGACCTTTTAAATAGAAGACCTTTCTTTTTGATGTTGCCTTTCTTTAAATAATTAATTTCTTATACTGCACTGTAAATGTAATTCTCGTGTGTTTATGTTTTTAATCTTTTAATCGTTTTGAACTGCTCTTTAATGTTTTGAATTGCCCTGTTGCTGGAATGTGCTATATAAATAAAGCTGCCTTGCGTATGACAACATGTCTGCCATGAAATAGGTCCATTGACATCTCGTAATTTCACAAGGATTAGACAGACCTTGAAGAAAAATTGAAAACATCAACTTTAGACTTGTGGTTTTAGTAAAATTTATCCAATTGTATTCTTTGAACTTATTTTGACCCATGGAACACTTTGTTGATGTATGAAAAGAGAAATTACAAGCCACAACGTTGAACCAGTGTCGGTGCCCCAGAGGTCGTTGTGCTGAAGAAGAAATCAACAAAACGACAGGACTACAAACTAGATGTTCAATGATTATTCCCATCTCTTTTATTGTCCCACATACATTCAACATCACAGTAACGGAATCATTAGCCGTGTTTCGACCGCAGGAACATAAAAGACCCCAGAACCTTGTGTCGAAATGCGGCTAGAGTCAAACCGGTACATAGACCTGTGTGTCTAACATAGGCCAAAGGAGCTGTTTAGCTGCAAAAATATAAGCTAAAGTAATGTAACATACAGATTAGAATGATATAAGGTTTTTAAAGCTACATGTAAAAAGAAAGTGTAAGTGTGTTGGCTTTATAACATCTCTAACACAGCTAATATTTTTTTATAGACTATCTTTTGGACTGGGTTTGAAGACAGTCTTAAATATGATGCATTATATAAGCCATACCACTCTGGATCAAGTTAAAGTAGGTGAAATGACAGTATAATACATCCCAGAATATGTAGAAGTAGCTCAACATAATCTTATTGTCCCTTAACTGACCAGAGCTGTGTAGGAACCATGTTATCTGGAATAAGTTAAACACAATATACAATTAAAGTAGACTATATAATGTAGTGTGTGCACTTTGGAAATAGAAATGAGTGTGTACAATACAAATGGCCCTCTTAATAAGTATACATTCCATCTTCACAAATAAGGCAGGTCAGTGTTGAGCCTCAGATTTTGGCATTAAGACACGTCACAATGTGAAAGTCTTCTGTAGCAGAGTGAAAAAATGTGTAAAAGGCGTTCCAAGCCTCACAGAAGACAGAGATCCTAATGACACCTCGTCATTTACAGAACGTTTGGCTAAAGACATTCATGTGTGTACAAGGCAACATAATGGTCCAAAGAAAATATACCATATTAGGAATGCAAATTCCTTGTGTCAACTCTTTTCTCAGTACTGACGAGATTATTGTCAATTTGTGGAAGGCAGTTCATTGGTCCCTATTCTCTGTAGGGTGTCAGAGTTGGAGTCCCTGTTTCTATAACCCTCTGCCCTGCTGTAGCATCCCTGAGCAAGGCAACCAAGCCCTTTGAGTCCCAGGTAATAATGAAAAAAACTAAGTCTCCCCTTGTGGATGGAAGGATAGGACTATATATCATTGTCCTATATGGCAGAATAGTTCCTCTGATCAGAGGTTTCATTCAAAAGGAAACTGCAGGGCCTGGGTAGGGTTCCCCACCACACCAGAAGTCCTCTGGCTGAGGGATTTCTAGCAGCCATGCCACGTCTTCTTTCTCCTTCTCCTCTCCCTGCTGCTCCTCGTTGCTCTTTTCATCCGTTTGCCCCTCTGCCACAGTCTGCAGGACTTTGTAATAGTGACAGTCCCGCCCGTCATCTGGATTGTACGGAGGTGCCAGGATATCCAAGAAAGCAGCCGGCCCCTCCACTGTGTCGATCTGGTGGAGGTTATCCCGCAGAGGAGTAAGAAGGCACGGTCCGCTGTTCTCCGAGTACTCAACGACGGAGCGGAGCACGGAGCGCCACTGGGAGGCCATCTGGGACGGAGCCAACGCAGGCTCGAAATCAGGTGGGACGGTGCTGACTGTCAGGGTATCCTCCAGCTTGTCAAAACAGCGGACGCTCACCTTCCCGTAGAGAACCTGAACAAGAGACAGGATAGAGTCAGAAGAAAATCCTACTGATAACACCAGTATTAAAATAGGCCTCACGATATGATATTATTTTTACGATTTTAAACATTTTGCAATATTCTGAGATATAATGCTATTTATTACCTTTTTTTCCAATTTCAAATCATGTCCCCAAAAGGAAACTTTGTCAACATGTTTTATCTAAAAAGATACATGTCTCTGTTTGTTCATCTCACTTCAATGGTATTGCTGTGAAATGGGATTGTCAAGCAGACAAACTGACCAACACATAATAATAAATAATAATAGATCCATACTTGGCGTCTGTGAATCAATACAGTATTGCGACAGAAAATATTGCGATACTATGCTGTATTGATTCCCACCCCCCCACCCCTAATAGGTGACCAAGGCACTGACTTGTTCATGTGGCCATTATAAAACACTGTTATGTAAAGTGAGGTCTTGCTGTCACCATTAGAAATAAAAATCTGCTCCTCTCACTATTCCTAGATTACCTTTTGATTCTCATATTGACGACAGCAGATGATGATATTGCCTTTAGTATGCATAACATGATTGGAGGTTTCCCTTGATTTTAAAATGATATCACTCTTTTCTTGAAATTACCAGGATGTCACGCCAAGGATTAAGTTTGATTTAAAAAAAATGTAATTCTGATAATGAATCCCAAAATGACATTTTTTTTCATTTCTGGTGTCATCCTCATTTTATTAGAGAAGTTTATGAAATGATGTTAAGGTTTCGAGACAACGGTGACTGAGAAACAGTATAAATTGTGGATTGGTTACTTCTGGTTGCTACTTGATCGATTTAATAAGTTCAGTGATCTGCACAAATCAATTAAGTTTATCATATCAGTCATGGACAATTTAATGTCGTCCCTACTGACCCCCATGGTGTGTAGACCCTGTCACTCAAGTTCCCTTCAAATCCAGTGCAACCAGTGGAATATTTTATTTGCAATAATTTGTGGTAATTTGATAAATCACAATTTATTCAGGAATATGCACAATGTGAGCTTAATAACTCAAATAATAAAGCTAAAAAGGTTGATTTTTGACCTAGTTTAGTTGATTTTCTTCAGTGATACAAATTCCCCAACAAATGTGCAATTAATCAAATTACCAAAATTAGCATGCAGTAAAACTGGGGGGTTTGAAGCCCCCCACCACCACCACCACCACAGTTGCCTAATCCAGGCTTGATATTGTTCCATCACCAGTGGCCTGTTCTATGTTCTGGGTGTCATCTGTGTGTACACAGGGGCCCAGCATGTCATTGGGCCCTTGGCTGTGCAAAGAGTGCATGTGTGTATGTAAAGTGGTGGTTATAGTGACAGTGCCATGGTGGCCCCAACCCTAACATATTCCATGCTCTCTGGGATAGAAAAAAACTAACTATGTTGCCTCCCCTCAGTTTTGGCAAAGGTAAACTCAACTAGCATGAAAAACTTATGGAGTTGGATGAATTAAAATAAAGTATGAACTTTATTATGCTTATTGGGTAATAAATCAGTTTTAAGTCACGTCTCAATATGTGTGCTAAGACGTAGTCTTATATGTTTCCCTATCTGTCGACTACAGCTAGGACAAAGTAACATTTGAGAGCCAGAACACAGAGTGGGTCACATCGAGTCTACAAAAGGCCATAACACAACAGACATGAGGTGTAACGTTCAAAGACCTTCAGCATCCCGTTCATGCCCGGGTGGTCGTGCAGCGGTATGGAGGCGCCGGTCCTCAGCAGGAACACCCCCATGCTGAACACCTCCGTCTCGCAGATGTGCATGTAGGTGACCGGGGGGTTGTGGAGCCCCGCTGCCCCGGAGCTCCGTTTGGTTTTCCGGGGAGCAATTTTCAGGTCAGCAGCCCTGACCGCGGTCATTAAGGAGATTAGTTCATTATGTTGGTCCGCAACGAGTTTATTATCCCCGTTGGCCGAAGATTTTAAGCATTTAAATGTGATGTAGGCTTGCTTTGCTATTTTCTGGATAAGAGGAGTTTTGTTGTCCCGCGGCATTCTGGCTGCGAAAAAAAAATGAACCGTTATCGGTGTGTCGGGCAATGTTCCAACGCAAGTAAAATCGGTGTTAAAACGCCTTGCAAATCCTCCAACGTCACCAACGTTCCTCCGGAGCTGTACGGTCAACGTTCAAAAAAAGACAAGATAGCGACTTTAATAAAACAAAACACGATTCATTGTGGTAATGTCTAATTTTACGCCGAGATAAGAGCTTTCCTCCCTCCACTCATTTCCCACCCGACTCGCCTCCTCGTCAAGCGGTAACTGAGCGTGCGCAAGAAACTCAAAGCAGCATGGGATATGAAGTTTAATAATGTAAAAGTAAATTATTTTGTGTTCAAACATCAACAGTGATCGCTGCACAGCTACATTGTATCAACATAAATGCGTGTGCGATTGTGTAAGATTAGAGTCAATACTAACAGACTCAAAACAATAAAAAAAACTAAGCCTGCATTTTAGCGAGACTACATTTCCCAGATATACTGGGGATGGAACGGAGCTGCAAAGGGAAAACGGACAGGCCATTGAACTCTCCGCAGCCTTCCCCGTCTAACACACATCACATCCTCTATTAGCCTACTGCTTCTTACTGCACCATTTTCACTCTCCAATTCCTTAGAATTATAAACAGAGATTCTTTTTTAGAATCAGAATTTGAGATTTTTTGGTTCTGCAAGAGATGAATGCACTTGTAGGGTAGGCTACAGAATTGAATAAATTAAATGAATATGAAATGAATAAAACTCCTAAATAAAATACAAGAACAATCCATAGATAAATAAATAACACCACCATAAAAAGCCATTTTGAAAATATGTGCTCTATAATTTTGTGGACTGGGGCCAAAACAATTGCACTTGCAGAATGCAAACATTATGAATTGAAATGTGCACAGCCGTAGTTAGAGTTCAAGTCACATTATTGTATACAGTAATAGAATAGAGCAGCCTTTGCTCTACAAAGTGCATTCAATCTTACAATTTATCACTGACAACTGAACAGTTGTTTTGGTCGGCTTCTGATACAGCGCCAGCTCAGAAAACACTCATACTGGACATCGTGGGAGGCAAGGACAATCAATGTATTTCATCAGTGAGGTATGAGGAAATACTCAGTAAATTGCTACAACCATGAGAATGTTCTAAGCCTCACTGACTTTTTAATAAAGATAAGGTAACTTCGCAGGATCCAATTGCCATTCATGGAAAAGCCAAAAAGCTGCCCTCTGGAGCAGAAGGAAGTGACGATGGTTACTTTGAACTGTTTGCCATGGTCATTTAACTAGTTCCAGAGAAAATGGTGATTTTTGATAGTCGTTATGTTACATTATGATATATCACTAGTTTGAGAACTCCATTTTGGCCTTCTGCCCAATTTAATTATGACTTACAAATAGAAATACGAAGCAATTAAATCCAGCAATCCTCAATCTCTTTCTAGCAGCAAGACAACGGATATAGTGCACAAAAGACGCCTCTCCATGCTTCATACTACTCCACTACTCGTTTGTCGCAAAACCTCAACTCACTGAGTCCCTAGTCTATTTCCACAATGTTCCACTTCTGGGATTGCTCAGGTGCAGCCGGAAATTCTGCCAGATGTCCTTCTTTTCAGTCGGATGTCCGTTACCTTCCGCTTTCTTTGTGTTGGCTCTCCGGTGGATTTGTGAGGACTATGGTTAACTGCTCCTCAGATCTCTGCAGGGTAAATCCAGACAGCTAGCTAGACTATCTGTCCAATCTGAGTTTTCTGTTGCACGACTAAAACTACTTTTGAACGTATACATGTTCCACCAAAACAAGTTCCTTCCTGAGACTATTTAGCAGCGGCACCGTGGCTCTGTCCGGCACCTAGCGCTGCCCATGACGATTGTGATTGGTTTAAAGAAATATCAATTAATCAGAGCACGTTTTTCTCCCATACCAGAATGCTGTGTGGACGTATCCAGATCCTCCTCCGCAGCGCCGTGGAGGAAGCTCTGGCAATGCGAGACTAGTGAGTCCCCAACTTGCAGCAAATAAGTTTATGTGGAAGTTTGCCTTCTACGAAGGTCACAGTTCTTTGCAATGGCAACAGTATTGCTGACCATCCTGCTATGTTGATTTGAATGGCAATGTCAGTTCTGCTCTCTTTCTATTTCTATGTGGTTAAACCAACAACAAAACACAGGGTGAGTCACCCGCATCACAAACACTCTTAAACATGGGGCTGAGTCACCAGCATCACAAATACTTTCTAAGCAAATGTACTAAACTGATTGCATGTGTGCCCGTGTCCATGTTTGTGTGTTCACATGCAGTGCAAATGAACAGTTGGCACAGTTGTAGGTGGGTTTAGGTGTGTGTGTGTGTGTGTGTGTGTGTGTGTGTGTGTGTGTGTGTGTGTGTGTGTGTGTGTGTCTCATTCTACATGACAAGTGAGATAAACACAAAGCAAGCAATATCCTCTTGAGAGATAATGAGGCCAGTTCATTATGGGTACACATACACACTCTTCTGTGTGGTTGACACATGCACACAGTGTCATTGCATCTAGAAGATGAGGCTGTGTTGCTTAGAGACTTGTCGTCATTAGATAAGGGATGTGGTAAACTAATTTAATTCCATTTGAAATCCCAGACAGGTAGTCTATGAACTAACTCATTTGTTCAATTATTTATTCTGTTTTCAACAGATTGGAGTTTTAGCCTAAAACATTTCTTAGAGGCACTGGTGTGGACACAGCAATCAGCTCATTGGCTGAGTTAAACCTGGGTGGGGTGGGTGGAGCTGAAAAAAACTGTTTAGTAGTAATAGGCAACACCACAAATTTAGTTTTTTATCCAATTCCCACCAAGGTGACTAGTGTCAATACTGATACATTTCACTATCGTTACACTTAATTCGGGGTACACAAAATACACCAATAAATATGAGTAAGTATAAATGTTAAATACTGGCACTTCATGCGCAAAATGTAATTCTATAGTTCCATACTTAGGTCACACAGTGACACCTAGGCCATATCCTTGCTAAGGTACAGTTACCAGATGACATTGTGTGTGTTTGTTGAGTTACAAGCAGTAAAAGAGTGGTGAAAGAAGTATTCCGATCCTTTACTTTAGTAAAAAATACAAAAAGTACAAAAATGTACTTAAAGTATTAAAATTAAAAGTACTCGATGCAGAAAAATTCTCACATTTTAGAAACTGGAACCGAAAAAAAAAAAGGGTCAACCAACTAAGTGTTTAATCGGCTAATCATTTCAGGCCTATATATTGTTAGGTAATTTAATTTATAATCAAACATCATATTTTATAATAAACTACATGTGTTTTGGGTCCAAAAATCTTAATTTGTAACTAGTAACTAAAGCTGTCAGATGAATGTAGTGGAGAAAAAAGTACAATATTTCTCTCTGAAATGTAGTGGAGTAGAAGTAGAAAATGTCATGAAAAGAAAAGACTCAGGTAAAGTACAAGTACCTCAAATTTGTACTTAAGTACAGTACTTGAGTAAATGTACCTAGTTACCTTCTACCATTCCACTAAGTGTAAACAAAAGCATGTGGCATTGCATGTACATTTCATCTGGACATGTGACACTTGAAATGACAAGCGTAAATGTGACCTACATAGCAGCAAGCTAACTTTAGATTGAAGCAATTTTTCATAAATTAAAAAGAAAATACTTTTTTAAAATGGTAGAAATTATGTAAGTGTTATAATGGCAAGAGGCAGAGCAAAGTGCGCACAACACAGTTGTCTAGGGGTCAGTAGATTAGTAGTCTAAATCCTCGATGTTCCACTTCCGGGATTGCCCCGTTGCCGACCGAAAATCCGCCAGATTTCACACATTTAGGCAGGATATCTGTTATATCTCGAGGGATTTGTGAGGACTATGGTTACCTCCTCCTCAGATCTCTGCAGGGTAAATCCAGACAGCTAGCTAGACTATCTGTCCAACCTGAGTTTTCTGTTGCACGACTAAAACTACTTTTGAACGTACACATGTTCCACCAAAACTAGTTCCTTCCTGAGGCTATTTAGCAGCAGCACCGTGGCTTTTCCCGGTGCATAGTGCCGCCCAAGACGATTGTGATTGGTTTAAAGAAATGCCAATAAACCAGAGCACATTTTTTTCCCATCCCGGAATGCTGTGTGGACGAGCCAGACCCTCCTTTGCAGCGCTGTGGAGGAAGGTCTGGCAAAGCAAGACTAGTAGATTAGTGATCCACTCTACACCAGCCCAATGGTGCTGAAGAAGGCAAGTGGGCAAAGACATCATCAATGAACCCTACAACAGATTGTAGATTAAATCAAGCTTTTTTTGGCGACTAACATGCAAGTCAGTTTGTCTGATTAAACACCAATGTTTCCCTAAAGTATGCAGTGGTTTTAACTTTGCTGAAGCTATCTGCTGAAAGGGCATCTCACCATCCAGAGTTTAAGTTGCATGAAACAATATTGTTTGAAATTATGCATTCGCTGAGGACAAGTTTGCAAAGACCCCTGTTTGTCTGAGATGTTATTTGCATTTGCTGCAGCTCCTCAGACATAAAGCCAACATTATTCCCTGGCTGTTTAAAATGTGCATGACTGACATTGCAGAGAAGTCAAGCGAGCTTCACCATGCTGTCCTCAGAGCTGCAGCCAAGGAACTCTGAATGAAACAAGTGATTCTCTGGCTGTCCACAATTTGCATAGCAATATACAAACACACACACACCTACAGACACACACGCACGTTTGATGCACATTTGGCGGACACACATATAATGTTTATAGGTAAATAGACATGCACACAGTTGGAAGCACAGGTGTACAGGAAATGCACAATCATTCAAGTAGTGTGACTGAACAAGCATACACACACACACACACACACACACACTCACACACACACACTCTTACACACACACACACACACACGCGCACACAAACATATTCACACACACACACATTCACATTCCTCTGTCCTCTGGAATCAGCATATTGAGACAATGAGACAATGATAACAGCTGCTTATGGATCACTTAGTGTGACCAGTCAACGTGTCCTTTGTGTTCAGTCAATACGCCGCCTGTTCTCTGTCATCAGAGTTGTCATTATTTCGCAATGTGTTCCACGGTTGAGAACATGAGAAGTCCTTTATTTGTTGCCCCCTGTGGCCTCATTGAATCAGGCCATCATTGAGAATGAAGCCAACTCTGTTGTCCGTCAAAGAACGCTAACAACCCGGGCCAAAGATGAAAATTCATTAGCTTGCCGGAAAAAATGTCTGCATAACTTGAGTGGAAGCAGCAGGAGACGATGCAATGCTAATGTTTGCACTTTCCATCAAAAAGCTGCTTTCTTCAGACAGAGGTTTCTGGGGATTTTGTAGGTCCGTCAGTAGACTGTGAGCCTACACAACCAATCTCATCAAAATCATGAAAAGCAAAATGCAAATGTTTGTTCTGTAGGCATTCTATAGAAAGGTGGGCTCTTGATGGGCTCTTGATGCACAAACATTTTGTGCCCGTCATAATATATAATTTACTGCATATTTCCATGTTAATTAGCATTTATTCATACGAAAGGCCCCTTAAAGCTCCCACATACTTTCTCGTCTGTGTGTAAAGTGTAAACTTTGGTAATGCTTGTGTTCTCCCGCCATTGTGAGAAATGTTTTCTCCATTGCTCTTGGTTTAATTGGGAAAACCAAGCTTCAAATTTTACCATACAATGTGAATTTATCTAAGAATATTCTTAAATAAGGAAATCTATTCAGTGATTGGTCTATGCCTGTGTCGTCATCCAATATCCTGTTTGTGGCACAGCAAAGTGTCGTGAATCATCTCTAAGACTGACACTTAAGATAAAGTCTTACACTCCACTTAAATTACGACTGAGACTCTTGATAACTAACTTTTAAGTGCATCTTTGAGCAAAGAATTTTTTTTACTCTTCAGTCCATTCTTAGCAGTGTTCATGTGAGTAATTCTCAGAGGCTTGATAACTACGGGCCCTGGTGATTGGACAGTTGCACACCTAGATCCTATCTCCTCATTACCTGTAGCATAAAGACTCCAGGCTTCCAGAGACTCAATGCCAGATTATTGTTACCAATCATGGTATAGTACCTCAAGACAAAACAAATGTCTAGTGTATTCTAGTCTCTAGTTTTTGCTACTTCTCTTTGCTTGTCTGCAGACTAACTGACACTCGTCACTGGATACCTGGACATCGCCATCTTCCCCATGCCTGAGGGGGCTGGACAGGCACCCCAAAGGGATTCCGGCGCATTTGCTCAAGGGCACCTTGGCAGTGCCTTGGACGTGAACTGGCACCTCTCCAGCTACCAGTCCACACTCGGTATGTAATAACCTTAAACATAATCCAAAATGCTAATATAACTACTCAAGGGAAAATACTTTTAAGAGTTGGTGTTGGGAGAGTACCTTTGAGAGAAATTGATGTTGTAGTTCTGCTCTGTTTGAACTGGTCTCACATCACATCCAGACGAAGTGATCCAACCACGCTGAGTGTGTTACTGCACCAAGTTGGCTGGACTTTTACTATCTCATCTATCTCTCTCTCTCTCTCTCTCTCTCTCTTTTTGTAACACACACACACACGCACACTGTGTCTTTCATGGTTGGGCTGCAGACCCTGACCACCCCTGAGATTGCTGGATTAGAAATGATGACCGACAATGACACACACACACACACACACACACACACACACACACACACAAACACATCGACAAACTAATATCTGTGGTATATTGTCTTGTTTTCCATTTACATTCCTTTTTGTTTTCAATGACTTAATTCAATTAAGAAGTAATGTCTGTCATACTTGTAAATGATCACTTGTTTAATTTTGATTCATGTGCTAGTTTGAATGTATATATATACTGTGCAAAAGTTTTAGGCAGGTATGAAAAAATGCTGTAAACTAAGAATGCTTTCAAAAATGGAAGTTGTTAATAGTTTATTTTCATCAATTAACAAAATACAGTGAATGAACAGAAGAGAAATCTAAATCAAATCAATATTTGGTGTGACCCCCCCTTTGCCTTCAAGACAGCATCAATTCTTCTATGTACACTTGCACAAAGTTTTTGAAGGACATGAAATAATAATGAAATGTTGACTCATCAGTCCAGAGCACCTGCTGCCATTTCTCTGCATCCCAGTTCCTATGTTTTCGTGCATAGTTGAGTCGCTTGGCCTTGTTTCTATGTCGGAGGTATGGCTTTTTGGCTGAAATTCTTCCATGAAGACCTCTCTGGCCAGACTTCTCTGGACAGTAGATGGGTGTACCTGGGTCCCACTGGTTTCTGCCAGTTCTGAGCTGATGGCCCTGCTGGACATCTTCCGATTTCAAAGGGAAATAAGCTTGATGTGTTTTTCATCTGCTGCACTAAGTTTCCTTGGCCGACCACTGCGTCTACGATCCTCAACGTTCACTGACTTTTTGCAAGTACCTATAAGAATTGATGCTGGTTTGAAGGCAAAGGGTAGTAACACCAAATATTAATATTAAAGTTTTTTTGGTCACTCACTTTGCATTTTGTAAATTGCTAAAAAAATAAATAAATCATTATTTATATTTTTGAAAGCATTCTTAGTTTACAGCATTTTTTCCACACCTGCCTTGAAATAAATGATCATACGAATAAATAGTGACAAACATAAGTGAATCAATCAACTGTTGAATAGTTCAATAAATTATGGAAACTTTGAAAAGTTGTATTCACGTTAGTTTTTACCTTCAATTCACTGTAGATGTCCACATAAAGCAATTCACCTGGATCATTTTCCCTAAATGTAGAATTTGATAGGACACATTAGCTGTTCCTGCCAAAACACCATAAACATGCAGTCTTACCTCAAGGGTTAGTTGCGAACATGGAGACTCAAAGTCTCAAACACTAAACTTTCAGTGACTAGTTATGTGTTCATTATTATTTGGTCTATATAATGATTCTTTTGTTGGCTCCTCTGATACACACTCCTGAAGGAAACACTGGTTTGTGACAAACTATCTCAATGTCCAAAGCTGATGATAAAATCAACTACATCTCTATCAGTCAGGGCTCAGAGGAGCATGAGTAAAGTGTAAAACAATGGGGCGGAACCAGCCCATTTGTCACTGCTGTTGCTACTTTGATAGAAACTATTACCTTTGTGTAAACGGTCTGACTCCAGTATGTCTCATGGTGGTGTGTGCTGTTTGCTTGCAGTGTTGGCGTTGAACTGAGCCATATCTACAGTATAGCTCTTTTCAGACATGCCCTTAGCTCCGTAGATGTACTGACAGTTTCACATGTTGGCCCCATGTTTGAATAAATCTTCCAGAATCCAGAATTCCTGAGAATAACATTTCTGTTCTTTTTGACTTATTAAATGTTACAGAAAGACACATACATATATAATAAAAGTGTACTCTTGCACTCCTATAACATTGTTGGACTCATGATGGAGCAACTCCCAACTTGACAAATACTGACGCTTGGTCAGGATCCCTTGGTGTAACACTCTGGGTACCACTTTGGCGTCTTTTTTTCAACGCGCTTGGTCAGGACCCTTGTTGCACTCTTTCACGTTCTGGGTCAGGACCCCTTGGTGTAATTCTTTAGCGTGCAGTGCAAAAACACTTAGTTAGGGTTAGGAAGAGTGCCTTGTGTGTCGGTATCTGGCTCTAAGGGCCACTCACCAAGCGTCAGTATTTGACGAGTTGGGAGAGGGTGTGTGTTGGATAGACAGGATCACTTGCAGCAGAACCAGCGATATCAGCATTTTCAAACTTGTAGTCTTCAGCCCCAACCAGCACTGACTTAAGTGACATCACTTGAGGACATTTATCAGACTTCACGCAGCTCCCTCTGCAGACAAACGCTTTAAACCACTTGTTTTTACATGTGCAGTAGAACTCCCAACACCTGCACACGCTAATGTGTAAAATCGGTGGCGTTCTCCTTAAAGAGCAGCTTTTCCTCACAGCTTTACAGACTAGGCTGTTAGCTGCACACTGAAACATTCTGCCAGCATTTCCAGATTTACCTCCTCTTGAGACTGTTTTGTAAAAGCTAAATTTCTAAGAGAGAAAAACGCTGGCAAAGTGTGGATGAAAAGCAAAATTTTGCCAGCTGATGTACTCTGACTCTCAGTGGTGAATGGGGGAGGGCTGATTAGAGCTACTGAAGTGACAGCAGAGCAGCCCATTGCTATGCTAATGTTCTGCTCGTCACATGCAGCAGCCAGAGGCTGTTGTCGATCACAGACCCACTACATCTGTCCTTTCCTGCTGGATTACATACAAAGCACCAGCTAGCAAATACTGTACAAGTCAAATAACACATCTGGAGTACTTAATAGATAGTGGCTATGGATAATGGCCATCCCTGACCATTGACCTCTCGCGTATTTTTGAGCAGAACATAATTGGTTGGGTGGAGTATATGGGATATTTGTTTGATGTTTTCTTTATCAGATTGCAGTGAAAACATTTCTTTTTCATTTGGCTACGGTAGAGCAAGCACATAGTCAGTGTGTAATACTGAAACTTAAAGGTCGTCGAACTCCTGCTTCAGGTTGGTTTACACATTGGTCAACCACCAACAGTGAACACAACAGCTGTGCTGTTTTTGGCCAATCTGTATCCTCTGTGCGCCATGCACCGTTGATGACTCACAGGTCTACTACAGAGTTTAAACACAGTCTGTTTAAGTTGCAGCAGCTAATGAACACTGGTCTATGAGTTTAGCTGTCTTTTGAAAACTGGGTATGTAGTTAATTTGTCAGTAAACTGTGTTGGTGGTTATCATTGTGGGTGTTCTGTGTTTTACAAAACATGTCACCGCTGGTTAAAAGGTTAATACTGGAAATACAGAAAAATACCCCAAAAAACGTGCTCTTACAGACAGTGTCAGATGTGAGTGCATTTAGATACACATTGATGCTAGCACAGGCACAGCCTCATTCTCCATCAGCGACATTGACCATTGGCCATTAGCGCTTTATTTTTTGAGGGTTCCACACCTTGTGTCTGGCCACAGACGTCTCATGATGAGTTACTTGAAACTCATTTTGCCAGCTGAGAATAATCCTTTAACCCCATACTGATATGTTTGGATATTTATTCTTGCGCAGTTGGATATCGAGAAGATATGTCATTTTGGAAGATAATCTTAAAATGAACCTCAAGTTGAGCAGAAGTCTGGGGGACCCCAGTGTAGGGATGATGATTGTGGAACTTGAGGAGGGGGTTGGAGTGTGTGTGTCTCAGGGGCAGGAAGGACCCACCTCCTCCCACCTCCTCTCCCCAGCCTCCCCCCCGGCCAGGCCCTTTGTTCCCTGATGATGTATGAGACAGCATCTCCCTTGGAGTACCACAGGAACACGACAGCGGAGCAACAACGCTGTCCCATAATGGAGACTGATGGCAGCTTTGCTCTTTTCACTTTGTCCACTACTAAGATTGAGCTGGCGCAGCACTCCAGGCTCCTACGGGGCCCTCGGACAGCTCCGAGAGGGGCCCTCGTAAGAGAAGACTCAACCTGACGGCGGCTCACGTCTGTCGGCCGCGCTGGGTCCCGCCACAGCCTGACAGGTGGATGGATGGATGGATGACGTATGAGAGGATGGAAGGGTGGATGGATGGACGGGGACCCGCACAGGTCTTTGTGGGCTCAGTGACAGTGGAGGAGAGGTGAGGGGGATCCCGGCCCTCTGGTTCCTGTTGGACATTCCTGAGATGACTGAGCTCGCAAAAGGCAGCAAAGCCATCTTTCCTCAGAGCATTCAAACTGACTGAAAGCCATCGGCTGAGGGTGGTTTGGTTTCTGTATAAAGATGTAACACTGCAGCAAAGCAGGATTCAATTCAAACAAATAATTGATTAAGTTCAGAGCTTAGAAGTATATCACAAAAGTAGGGAGGAACATTAGAAAACAGGAAGGCAAACATTCAATAATAAAGCTATTAGGAGTGAAAATTGTAAACAAAAAAATGTTGGTTCAGACATTTATGTCCTTCGTGATGAATAATAATCACTTTGGCAATCTTTTAATGTTTCATCTAGCACCATCAGCAAATCAAAATTTTACTCTGTCCAATAACCACTGAGGATGTGTTTTGGATGGTATTTTCATACTGTCGCTGTTTTCCCCGGCTCTCTGGAGCTCTCTGCAGCGCTTTTGCACACAGACTGCGTTTTTGCGTTTCTAATGTAGGATTTATGTGAGTTACAACTGACATTTACCCTCACACACACACACACAACTCACCTATATGCAAACAGAAATTATGTACATGTTTATTTACATATAGAATAGGGAAGTGAGATCAGATCACTCAGATCAGATTTTTATACCAGATCAAAACAGGCCTCCAGAACAGAGAATACTGTTATTTTTCACGAATTTCAAACCTAATTTTATATTACTATTTCGATACTATATACTTGGCAATTTTTTTTTTATCATTCAGATTTGGCTGGGTGCTTAATAACACATTTTTCTGTGGTGTGACAGACTCAGAACACATTTACTGTTGCTTTACCAGGACTTTACGGAGAGTATAATCATCAGAATGCCGGTTGTTCTTTGTAACTCTTTCACGTTATGTGGTGTAATAGACAACTAGCAGGGCTTTAGACCTTGTTCTTCCAATGCATTGAGCTGAAATTGCGCTGATCAAGGACCAAAGCAAAAAGAAAGACAGATTTTGTGCAGACTTGGGCAATAATATGTCAAAATCATTCTTAGTAATTGTTTGATCTGGAGGATCAGATTGATAGGATTAAACACAATAGGCCAAATTTAGGTTGTAACAATTGCAAAAAAATATTTGCTGTGACAGTCCCTCTTGACCCTAAAGATCATATAGTGATGATCATTATAGTGATCATCAGAATCACTATAATGATCAACCTGTAGAGGGAAGATTCTGAGGAAAGGACAGATGGTGAAAATAAGGCAGAGGAACACAGGAAGAAAAACAGTGATAGAGAGATGACTTAATGACTTTAAAGTGTGATAGTGGAGAGGTTGTTTGGATGCTGTTCTGACGTGTGTGTGTGTGTGTGTGTGTGTGTGTGTGTGTGTGTGTGTGTGTGTGTGTGTGTGTGTGTGTGTGTGTGTGGATCATGACTCAGACAGGAAATAGATACTATGATCACTCAGAGATGGAGGCTCAATTATTGAATGGATAATACAGTGTAATATCTGAATAATGTCCCAACTACACAAAGACTTGACCCACATGCACACAATTGTCTGCGGTGAATCATTTCCTGTGATCACAATAATACAACCATTAAAGCATAAATCCATACATAGGGCCAGAGAACCTGAAGAGGCAAAGGAAATAATATTTTAATTTAAAAACTCATAGGTATAATAGTAATAATAATAATAAGAAATGAATAGGTTAATAATAAAAAGAAGAAGAAGAAATCCTTTAAATATTACCCTAACAAATAAAAAATACACCTACCAGCACCTCTTAAAGGTGACCTAGTATGCTCATTTTCAGGTCATTCATACCTGTATTTTGTGTTTCTACTAGAACATGTTCTAGTAGTAATAGAAGTAGTATGCTTTAATGTTCAAAAAACATTTACCATAACTTTTTCTCATACTGCCCATGGCTGCTGCACCTGTATTTACCCTCTGTCTGAAGGCCTTTTTACAGTAGCCGCAAACACTGCAAGTCTCTCTGGTAAACTTACCGGGTTAAGATGAGTTCTTTTATGGTGAATGAAAGGCTTGATTCCACCAAGTAAGTCATCGAATCAAATCGAAGCATTGGCGTTAACGCTGCTGCCAGTTCTGCCGTTGTTTACCTTTTCCTTCTTCTTCTAGTCCGTAGAAAGAGCAACGTCTGTAGCCTTTCCTCATTAGCGCCACCTCTGTTCAGGAGAAGACTGCAACTAGTGTCGCAACCACCACGCGCGAGTATAAACAGTTACGGCGATCCCATGACGTCACATTTGCGCGTGCCAGGTTGGGAACGGCCAGTGTACTGAACGTTAATGCTCTGTTGGAGCGCCCTTTCTCTTTAAGCCCCCCTCCCAAAAAAGCCCGGTCTGCTCTGAGTGGTCATTGTTTCCCGGTCTCCATGTCTGTGCTCCGCTCTCGCCGTCTCTGTACAGTGCGTTGCAGCCGGGGACTGACTGTAACCGAGTATAGCAGCCCTTTCTACCGTGTGGAATCACAAATAAAGTTTTGTAAACCAAAAACTATACAACCAGATATGATCCAGCAGCAGGGCTGTCAAAATTGACCAAACATGACATTCGAAAGAACATATAGGTTAAAATATATTTGAATATCTGTTTGTGTGCATTATGTCCATAGAGGGCAAACCAATAACGGTAGGCATAACTACTTGTATGGTATACGTTTAGGGAGCTGTTTTTGTTTTTCACAATTGAATATTATTATTTTTTTTTATTCACATCTCTTTTTTTATTTTTTTTATTTTTTTTATTTGAATAGATTCAGAATTTAGAATAATCATTGACAGCTATATCCAGCAGGAATGGTCGAAATTGGGGTGAAATTAACAACATCTGCAGCCAAAATTACAACTTCCTCTGGCGTTAGCATCTAGTTATGTAGTTAGCATTGGACCTTCCCTCTATTGGGGCAATTTGGAACAGGTATTAACACCTGTTGGATGACATATTGTTTGAACTTGTTAATCACAAGCATACTGAATCCCCAAATGGATAGAGACAGCATGTGAGCCATCACGATGCTTCATTGCTAGCAGGTGAGGGGCATTGTGCATTCAAAGACCCATACGGAATTCTTGCTCATGGCTGATACTGTTGAATTGAACCAAGACTACGTTGACAACTTGTAACAGCTTGCTGTACCACTATCTCAGCATTATCCAAAATGGCTGTACGTCTGTGGGGCTACAGCTTTTTTACACATACAGTTATTTTACCTTAAATGGAGTGAAGTTTGATTAGGCTTGATGTCATTATATTTCAAATGCTGTCTATGCCATAAATAAGAGCCGCATGAGTGTGCCATGAGGGGAATCCACAGCTCCAAATCAAGGAAGTGAAAGTGTCTAGTCAAAGCCTGCTCATAGGTCATGGATGATTGACAAAGCCTTACTCTCCGTTTGTGTGTATGTGGATTAATGTGCGCCTTTTTGATTTTGAAAGTCATGCTGATAAATATGTCTTCAAATTCTACCATTCCTTGACGTGTGCATTGGTTAAATGTGTGGTATAGCAGAGTGGTCAAACAGTAACTGTGACATTGTAAGAAACGAATAGCAATGTCGTTGCAGCAATGTTTATAGCACACTACAATAGAGACAGAGCCCATTTAAGTCCCGCCCCCACCGGAGGGGAAAACAACTCTCCACTCTCCATTGACTTTGTATTGCGTGAAGGTTCCTCCTCGTCAATTCCATCTGCTAGCAAAGAACATATCATAAATCATCATATCATAGTCGGGGGTCTGGGTGTCCTCCCCAAAGGAAGATTTGAGCATCAACGACTTCATTTCCTGTATTCGGATACACTTTTATGCACCAATTTACGCTGGAAATACCTTTTATAGACCTTTTCACAGACGTAAACATAAACATTCTAAATGGACCCAAGTTGATTTCCTGTTGCAGTGTATGTGAATGGCATCAACTGATAGGAAGTTAACAAGGGGCCAGGCTGTTGCCTAGCAATGAAATTCCATTGAAAATGTCTATTTAGCCTATGTGAAGAAGAAAAACACAGATGACAATTCTAACTATATCAAAAATATAATGGAAAATATGTTGTTGCGTGTCATTGGGTATTTGTAAGTGGGTATATGGAAATCCTGGAGCTTTCTTAGTGGGAATACTGCGTATACCTGCATATGACGTAGACTACACCACTGCTGTCACGCCGAAAAACTGTTTACTTTTTTAGCTTTTAGGAAGTCAAAAGTGGATACAGACGTGCAGACGATTGTGTGTCCTGAGAGTGGCACTAGAAAAAAGATCATGGGGTCATTAAAATAACAAAGCTTTATCCTCTGTGATCCATTAGTATTTCAGATGTGTGCAAAGTTGACTTTTTTCTTTTAGTGACAGAGCTGGTAACCGCTCCAGGGCCCCCGACCCTTACAGGCCTGAAGGCTGCAGTTTCACTGAGTGGCAACTCATTCAGGGGTGATTTACAAACTGTTAAAAGTGTTTGCAACTCTAAAGTATGGTGTAAACTGAAATGGTGGGGGGCCCTTCTCTGGTTCATATGTGAAAAAGTATTGATTGGTCAGTAGGCGGAGGCTTTTATACCAGTTGATCTCTAATCTCCAACATAACCTGCTCCCGAGCAGGATAGGTGTTCAGCATAAGTTACCATGGCGATGTAACCCGGTAACAAGTGACCCACCGTCGTGATACACAAAACCCTGGGTTGAGTTACCTCGGTAACGCCAAATCTTGCTTCGTAGTACAGGCCTCAGGTCTCTTGCAAAAGAGATCTTGATCTCAATGAGATTACCATATTAAATAAAGGTATACATGGGGCTCTAGTGGGTTGGCTTGGCTGGTGGGTATGTGGTGTGATATCTATGGTGCCCAGACTTTGGGGATCCCAGCCTTAAAAGTTACGTTCCCATACAACAAAACTGCATTCTCAATCACGTTTAGAGGGAAACGTTTTTTGTCCTGGATTGCATTTGTCATTGACCTATGATGAATATGGTTCTAGTCTGTGTGTAAAAGGTCAGGACAAATAGATGGACCAAACAAACACTGGACTTTCACCCAGAAGACAGCTGTTGTGACCCATGTTAAACCAAAAGTAAACGTACTTCACCAAAAGTCAACGTACTTCACCCATACAGTCTATGACTTAACCAACGTAACATACCTAACTTAATTTATGTATGAAACTTAAATTATGTAACAAACCTAAACCATCACCTTTTCTTTAAAGCTTTAGTGCGTAACTTTTTGATATTAATAAATGTCCGTTACATTCAAACCATTGCCAAATGAGTTGATACAAAGCTAATTAAGATTATCAGCTCCACACAACTCGCTCTAGATTTCTTCCTTGGCTACAGGCAACTGTGTGGCGTGGGCACAGTGTTGTTGTCATTACTTAGGATTCCTCATGGGGGCGACAGAAACTACGCACTATAGCTTTAACCTAACCAAGTCATTTTGTTTCAATTCACAATGTTAACCACATGTTTTATAACAGGGACCGTTTATAACAGGGACCGTTTAACAACGTGCACCAGTTGCTGGGAACATAATCAAGGATGCAGTTTGGTTGTGGTTTGGTTGTGAACTATGGCTGACATGAATTAAAATATTTAATCTCGATTAATCTCATGATTGTCCATTGTTAATTTATGATTAATCGCAAATTAATCCCACATTTTTTTATCCGTTCTAAATGTACTTTAAAAGGGATATTTAAGTTTTTAATGCTCTTATCAACATGGGAGTGGGCAAATATGCTTGCTTTATGCAAACGTTTATCATTATTGCTAATCTAAAATCTAAAACGATGACGAATACTGTCTAGAATACTCTCCACATTAACCTTTTTTTTTTATGAGACAGGGTTGGTTGGAGTAGGTTTGCTCAATCGACAGGTTTCTTAGCCTATCACAATCAATAATGGTGGTTGCCACTTGTTTGTTGCACCTGAGTTCTAACCAGCCTTCAAATTCCTTTTGACCACAATTTGGAATTTGTGGCTCTAGTAAGTGGGAAAAGCAGTAAGCCCTTATTTATAAAAAGTCCCTTTGGATACCTGTTGGTGACAGTCTAGTCTACCTATCCAGTACAAATAACATTTACTGGCTTATGGTAGCAGCCTGTTAATTGTATTTGTAAACTTGGTCATAAAAAAAGTTGCAATAGTGTTGCAATATCCTGATTAATGATGCATTTTCTTGTTGATGCCCTGGCCATCTGCAGGGAGTTTCCTTGACCAACTCATTTACTATAATGCAACACCCAGTTTTGTAACAGATGATTCAATCCACAGAGTGCTGCCATGTACTCTATGTGTGTTTATCCTTAAAATGGCAACAACGAGACTCAGTGATGTGGAAATATTGGCTATGGATTTGTTATGGTCTCATTCATCTCTTCTTCTCTCTCTACTGTGTTTTCTCTCACTCTCTGATAGCATCAGGTCATCTCTACTAAATGACGGATCATTCCACCACAAACACCACGCCGCTAAAAGTGGACCAATTTATCAGCTCACTGTGTATGTGTGTGTATGTGTGTGTCTGTGTGTGTGTGTGTGTGTGTGTGTGTGTGTGTGTGTGTGTGTGTTCTTGTTGAACTATATTCATAGGGTCCAAAAACCGGGAGTCCAGTATACTTTTTGGGTCCTGACAGCTTTGTGGGGTCAAAATGCTGGACCCCACAACTTTAAAGTGCTGTTTGAGGGTTAAGACTTGGTTTTAGGATTAGGGTTAGAATGAGGTTCTGGTTAGGGTGAGGGTAAGGGTTAAGGTTAGGCATTTAGTTGGGATGGTTAAGGTTAGGGTAAGGGGCCAGGGAATGCATTATGTCAACGATGGGTCCCCACAAAGATAGTGAAACGCTGTGTGTGTGTGTGTGTGTGTGTGTGTGTGTGTGTGTGTGTGTGTGTGTGTGTGTCTGGTGGAGGAGGGGGTGTCCTGGTTGGAGTGACACTGAAAAACTATGAAAAGCAAATTAATCTTTTTCTTAAATTCTTTGATCTCTCTCTCAATGGGACTCTATTTTTGTTGTTTTCTGTTTCCTCCACATACACCTATACAGTTAACAGAACGTAATGCAAGAAGAAATGTATGTTTAGTTTGAATCATGTATAATAGAAGGAAGAAGGAGACTTTTGAAAAAAGGACTGATAATAGAATGAAAAGTTGCATATATATTCTGTATATGACCATGTTATGGTGTATTGTTAGATTAGACTCTTAGACTCTGTGGCCTTTGATAAAGCTAATCTGGGAACAATGCATGTAAGAGTAGACAAGTGGAACTTTTATAAGATTACTATCTCTTCTCCACTGCGGTAAGTAAGCGACCCGAACCTGGAGCTTCCTCTACATAAGATCTAGGTTCTGCTAATATAGATTGTCTTTTACACTTATAATAACCAGGAAATTAAGGTCAGTCTTCGGATCAACTTTGTGATGTCAAGTGATTGTGAGCAACCTTTATTTACAATAACGGCGGTGAGATTGTCTGAATGGATGAGGATAACTTTTGCAATACATTAATGCCCCCAAAGAAGGGCAGCGATGACTACGGGGTATGGGGTTCATAGAGAGCAAGGACCGTCCTGGTGGCCAAGTGAAACCAAGCCGTCTACCGCCGTAGTGATGTCAGAAGCCACAGTGTCAGCTCAATTTTACAGGCATCGTCCAAGACGATGTCATCATGGGGGGGGACGAGACGGCAGCAGCTAGGACGGTAAGTGGGAGTGGAAGGATTGATGTGAATGGCGATATTCAGGTGTTTGAGCAGGGAGAGAAGCTGTCGCTTTGTACATCAGAGTGAATCTAAGGAAGGCGGACTTGAGGGTACAGTGGAAGTGAGGATGATGATGTGACCACGAGAAAGTTGTCGGGAAGTTAAATTCTGTATTTGTGATTGTAAAGGAGGATCCAGAAGAGTTATTTGGAAAGGGAATTGATTATTTTGGGGTTGCTCTAGCACCCGATAGTGAGAGAGACGGTGAAAATGTAGGATCCTTTTCAAAGAAATGCCAAAGAACCTCCAGAAATCAGGATGTAGTATGTGAGCTGGCGTTCGAGATGGTCCCTCAGAGTGGACTTCCAGGTGTTTAATGTTTCTGGGTGTTATCGGTAGACCGTGCTCAGTGGGGTTGTTGGGGCACTGAACATGGTGTGGCTGCTATTGCAGGAAGAACAGGTGTGGGGAAAGCGGAAACTTGAAACGTTGCAACCCAAGTCTTTGAACTTGTCACAGACAATTCTGCCGCCACGATAAAAGACGGATCTTCCCCTTCTGTCTATGCCCTAAGGAAGACCGGGGGCTTGACGGCGTCATGTTGAGTGCTAGGGGAGTGGGTGGTTTGGGAGTGATGGGGGAGGAGGGGCGAAAGAATCAAGCCTTTAAAACATTTAAGGTGTGGGTGGGGTGAAAAGCACGGGGGTAAGAGGGCAATGGTGACCCAATGGGTGGCTGGGTGTGAAGGAGCCTTGCACAAATTGTCAGTGGGCTGTGTCGTGACGTCATCAGCGTGCAGTGTGCAGGTGGTGCTGGATTGGAGCCCTGAAGCGAGCGGTCGGCAGGAATGTTGGAGTTAGTGGAGGCTCTGAAGAGCCGGAAAACCTCAGCTTTATTATTGGTGCGGTAAAGAGGAATTTTCCTTTTCTTGAGGGCTAAAGGTGGGAGACTTTCCAGTCGGAGGCAGTTGTAGCCCTGCAAAAGAGCTCCACTGCCGACTTGAAGCTTCCGGATTTGGGTCGAGCGTCGATAATCTGCATGCCGTCTAGAATAGGGGCTTTCTCCCGAAGGACAGCTGTGGTAACTCCGACCTCCGGCCTGCCGAGGGACATGGATAGCAGAGGGGAGATGTGATGAAAGATCAATTATAGCAGGGGTGTCAAACATGTGGCCCGTGGGCCAGAACCAGCCTGCCAAGGGTCCAATCAGGCCCACTGGGTGACTTTGGAAAGTGTGAAAATCTCATAAGTAATTAATTCCAATTCCAAATTTACCACTTTAATCTCAGAGAATATACAAGTAATTTTTCCATTAATTTACGAGTTTAATCTCAGAATTTCTTTCTTTTTTTTCTCCCTTTTTCCCTCTCCCTTGGTTCCGTAATAATGTTTTTCTTCCAACAATGGCCTTAGATGGTGTCGTTGCAGAAGCAACTTGCTTTTGCCAACAGTTTCTGATCTCTCTGGAGCGGTTTAGTGGTCTGGCCCACTTGAGATCAAATTAGGCTGTATGTGCCAATGAACTAAAATTAGTTTTACACCCCTGATGTATAGGGTTAGGGGGTTATAGACAAATACTGTATTTACTGTAGTCTATTTAAAGTTACTGATGCTGCTAACACTTTAGTCTTGACATGCTTATTTGTACAGTATGTGCTTTGTGCTTAAACTAATATTTACAATACACAAGATGGTTCAGTGCTAAATGAAGCGACAACACGTTACAATGAGGGGAGGGGGCCCAAATCCTGCTTTGGACCTCCAAAAGTCTTGGGCCGGTCCTGATTCAGAGACCAGGAAAAGATCATCGATGAGGGGTTGAGAACTAGCACGTAGTCCATGATGAGGTAACCAATGTTAGACAACTCAAGTAATGTTTGTTAGTCTAGTACGTACAGTCGTGAGAACTGAGACGAACAGGAGAGAGATGGTTAGACCATAGGCATAATTTACAGGGGGGATGGGGGAGTAACAGCCCCCCCAATATTTATAACTTGCTAGTTCAACCCCCCCCTGTAATTTCCTTCATATAAATAAAGACATTTGCACCGTAACTTGATGCAGAAAAGGCACAAATTGTTGCAGAAAAATTAACCCAAATGCAGAAAATGCTCAAAAGTGGAGATTTCAACCCCCCAATGTTGAACCCAAAGTAACGGCCTTGGTTTAGACACACATATGAACAGTAGCTCTGGACTGGTGATTATATTCGTGAGTAACAGGTGGTTCAATCAGTGAGGTGCAGGTAATTGAATTAGTAGGAGAGGGAGGAGTGTGATCTTGTTCCTAACAACTAAGGGCTTTTGAGAGATTTTCAACCACAAAGTTCACAGTATAATGTACTGAAATACTTTATGAGGTCCCAGGAGTCTCAACAAGGTGTTATCTGTGCATGCACAGAGAGTATCAAACATGCATTAAATTATAACCAGATGCAAGATGATGGATAATGGACTGGGGACTCACAGCAGTACAGTATAGGGCTTTGTTTGAGCCAGATCCTACCAGAGCACAATCCTGACACAGATCTTATTCTGCCAGACCCAGCACTTCCTCTATCGTGATTACAGTCTGTTTATACTTTTCGTGACAAATGTAATATTGTCACTTCTGCTATTCTTTTATTTCACACAGATATTACATGTAAGTCAGTCGGACTCTGGTAAAGCACTTCAGCATTTTTTTGTTTTGGTTCAGTCTAATCGCTCACATCATCAACTTCAAGAACAAAGCTCTATAAACCCACTGTAAACTACCTGCCCAGCACCAGACAGCAGTTACTGACTAGTCTGTGACCATAGTGGAGCATTGAGCTGTTTAAGAGCCAGATATCTTTCTCGTGAGTTGGTGGAGACCAAAACAGAGCTGATGCAGAATGAATAATTGACTTCCATTCATCAGATGGACACGAACACCATTCCTAACAATTGATGATGTTGCCCTGTCACTACTGGATGTGTAAAAAAGTAACCGTTTAAAACATTAAACATAATATAGGGACATTAATGAAAATGACCAGCAACACACAGTTTGACTCTTTTTGGGGACATGACACAGTGGAAACCTGTGTTTTTTAACTACAGTGTTCAAGAACATGGATCGTTTTTCCAGTTAGTATTTAAAATGCGCAAAGGATGTTGAGAATAAAGGCTTTCCATATCATATCCAAACATGTAAGTGTCTATGAACCACATTAGCTAACTTTTACTCTGCAGACCTGACAATTTTCCAGCAACCTAAAAAAAGAACGTGAATAAATGTTCTTATTAAGTCTGTTTTGCTTTTTGTTGCAACAGATGATCAAATCCATGTCTTTTCTATTCTTTTCTACTCTGTAGTGAGCAGACGTCAGTTCTATCATGGGCCAAGGGTCAGGTCAGTCCACAGGGTATATGCAGGAAGAGCTGGGCCTGTTTTATTATGACTAAACACATACTCTCGTACACACCCACAGACAGACGGAAAGTCCCTATGGACAGACGGTTCAGATAAATGTCACACAATGTACATCAGTTACAAACAAGCACATTAGCTGTTTGTTTAAACAGAAAGCTGTTATTTCTGGGAAAAATACAGTAACCATTTTTCCTTAAAGTGCTTATATCATGCTCATTTTCAGGTTCATAATTGTATTTAGAGGTTGTACCAGAATAGGTTTACATGGTTTAAATAAAAAATAAAAAACACCATATTTTTGTTGTACTGCACATTGCTGCAGCTTCTCTTTTCACCCTGTGTGTTGAGCTCTCTGTTTTAGCTACAGAGTGAGACCTCTCACTTCTGTAACATCTTTGTTGGGAGTCACACATGCTCAGTAGCTAGGTAAGGACTACTAGCCAGTCAGAAGCAGAGTATGAGGGCGTGCCCTGACAGTACCTAGGTAAGGAGTACTAGCCAGTCAGAAGCAGAGTATGAGGGCGTGCCCTGACAGTAGCTAGGTAAGGACTACTAACCAGTCAGAAGCAGAGTATGAGGGCGTGCCCTGACAGTAGGTAGGTAAGGACTACTAGCCAGTCAGAAGCAGAGTATGAGGGCGTGCCCTGACAGTACCTAGGTAAGGACTACTAGCCAGTCAGAAGCAGAGTATGAGGGCGTGCCCTGACAGTACCTAGGTAAGGACTACTAGCCAGTCAGAAGCAGAGTATGAGGGCATGCCCTGACAGTACCTAGGTAAGGACTACTAGCCAGTCAGAAGCAGAGTATGAGGGCGTGCCCTGACAGTACCTAGGTAAGGACTACTAGCCAGTCAGAAGCAGAGTATGAGGGCGTGCCCTGACAGTACCTAGGTAATGACTACTAGCCAATCAGAAGCAGAGTATGAGGGCGTGCCCTGACAGTAGCTAGGTAAGGACTACTAGCCAGTCAGAAGCAGAGTATGAGGGCCCTGACAGTAGGTAGGTAAGGACTACTAGCCAGTCAGAAGCAGAGTATGAGGGCGTGCCCTGACAGTACCTAGGTAAGGACTACTAGCCAGTCAGAAGCAGAGTATGAGGGTGTGCCCTGACAGTACCTAGGTAAGGACTACTAGCCAATCAGAAGCAGAGTATGAGGGCGTGCCCTGACAGTACCTAGGTAAGGACTACTAGCCAATCAGAAGCAGAGTATGAGGGCGTGCCCTGACAGTACCTATAAGGACTACTAGCCAGTCAGAAGCAGAGTATGAGGGCGTGCCCTGACAGTAGCTAGGTAAGGACTACTAGCCAGTCAGAAGCAGAGTATGAGGGCGTGCCCTGACAGTACCTATAAGGACTACTAGCCAATCAGAAGCAGAGTATGAGGGCGTGCCCTGACAGTAGGTAGGTAAGGACTACTAGCCAGTCAGAAGCAGAGTATGAGGGCGTGCCCTGACAGTACCTAGGTAAGGACTACTAGCCAGTCAGAAGCAGAGTATGAGGGCGTGTCCTGACAGTACCTAGGTAAGGACTACTAGCCAATCAGAAGCAGAGTATGAGGGCGTGTCCTGACAGTACCTAGGTAAGGACTACTAGCCAGTCAGAAGCAGAATATGAGGGCGTGCCATGCTAGCAGCTAGGCGAGCATTATAACGTGTGTTCCAAAGTGACCACGTTTGTCTCTGAAGTAAAGGCTGGACTACAATAGAGCTGTTTGGAGCAGTTGGTGAACAGTGTTTTGTGTTGGAGATGGTAAGTCCCTTTGGGGGGGACTTTGGGCTTTTTCACTTTGTAAACCTATAACATGCACAAAAAGATATATAACACAATAAAGGAAAGGGGAAAATCCAAAAAGCATAATATGAGCACTTTATGATGCAGTTTGCATCTAAGAGCAAAGTTAGTTGTTAGTGTTAGTTTACAAATCTGGTAGTCAATCAAAACAAAATAATGTAAATGTGTGATACTCCTCAGTGGGGTCATTATTGCATGCTACACCTATCACATTACACATAGTAGGTCATTAATCATTGTTTGGTTTGTTTGTGGTATAAAATATCTGCTGCTAATAGCACCAGTATTAATAATAATAATATGATATATAATTAAATAATTGATAAAGCCATTCTGCTGCCCAATCACTTTGATTCCTTAAGTACATTTACACTTTACAAATCTCACTATCATCAATATCAAAAGCAGCTGTTAAATGAAGCAGTGCAGCACCTACAATGTTGTCATTGGGATCAATGCAGTGGCTGGGGAACTGCAGAACCTTTACTTGTAATGGAGTATTTCCACCAAAGTATTGCTTTTATTATTAGTTCAGTAAAATATCTAAATACTTCCACCACTGCAAGCAAGACAAATATTCCGATTTTTTTTTTATTGTATAATTTACAACATAATTTTTGACAGCTTTGAAAGTCGAGACCTCAAACATTTGGTTGATGTTCTTACGTAGATGGGTCAAAGACAAATAAGGATTTCAAATTTGAAAATAATTGAAAGTGTCAAAAAATGCCAATTCAAGCACTTTCTATTTTTATTACAGTGTTCTATATACATCTCAACAACAGGAATTTAATTTAGAAATGTAATTCTTTTTGATGAATCATATGATTCATTCTATGAAAAATGTCCTTCCTGGGTAACGGGGAATGGATTTAAAACATTTTAGCATATAAATGATTATGCATATCCATAGTTACAGCTAACCAAACACGCACTGCTAAAAAAACTAAATTTTTAACACAATTAATATGATATATTTGGGTATTTATAATTAAATGGGCTCATCGTTTGATTTTGGTCACACAATATTCCATGCCAAAAACAAAAAAATGATGAAAGATGTCTTAAAATGCTTTACAGTAAAGGTAATCAGGTTGTTATTGTATACTCAACTCAGGAAAACTGGGTCATGACCGAAAGAACAAGATCCAGGGTACAAGCGGCCGAAATGGGTTTCCTCAGGAGGGGGGCTGGCGTCTCCCTTAGAGATAGGGTGAGAAGCTCAGTCATCCGTGAGGAGCTCGGAGTAGAGCCGCTGCTCCTTCACGTCGAAAGGAGCCAGTTGAGGTGGTTCGGGCATCTGGTAAGGATGCCCCCTGGGCGCCTCCCTAGGGGGGTTTTCCAGCTGGGAGGAGGCCCCGAGGAAGACCCAGGACTAGGTGGAGGGATTATATCTCTAACCTGGCCTGGGAACGCCTCGGGATCCCCCAGTCGGAGCTGGTTAATGTGGCCCGGGAAAGGGAAGTTTGGGGTCCCCTGCTGGAGCTGCTACCCCCGCGACCCGACCCCGGATAAGCGGATGAAGATGGATGGATGGAACTCAGGAAAACATGATTGTGTAATATACCATGAAAATCTGAGTGAAATGACTTGACTGTGTCATTGTTACTCGGGATGACATCCCGTTAGCCAGGAATGACATAATGCAAGTATTTCACTAAAGGCTCTCTTTTTTTCAACAGTCATACATACATTAAAAAGTAAGCAACACTTGCAGGGTCACATGAGAAATCCGAGAAACTACGAAAACATCTCCCAAAATAAGTCTGAACCACTGTGTCAGTTCTTTTTTTGTGCTTCTCTTTATAGGTCTTATAAGCGTCATCTGGAAGGACAGATGTGACCATGAAACTTGAAAACTTTTGAAAAAAGCAGTCTGACACGCATGCACGCACACACACACACACACACACACACACACACACACACACATTATTATTATTATATGATCAACTAACAATTAAATATTAGATTATATATATATATATATATATATATATATATATATATATATATATATATATATAAAATATTAGATTAGTCATTATCTGGACAATGATAACAGAAGATCTCTGTTATCCAGGAAGGACAAAAACATGATTTTCCCACCAAAACTCTGTCAACATGGCATACTCAGCTAAAATATATCTTAGCCTTTAAAACATTAATGCTATATTTCACATGAAATAGGCAGTTTTTAAATATCAAGACATAAAATATGTTTTTATGCACTAGTGAAGTGAAGTGAAATATCAACTTTTTTAAGAGAGAATTACTAAACTCTCCAGATGTTTTGGGGTCCTCCAAAATCTTCTTCATGATGTAATATCCTGTTACATGACTAGGCAAATGCATTGTGAGTAATATATGCATTTGAATGTCTGTTACCCAGGCGGAACATTGGGGAAATCCAAAAGTTTGGACAAAGGTATTTCTTGTGTAAAATAGTAAATAAGCTCAGTATTTGTATTATATTTGTAGGTATAATTGCAAACATCCACACAATTATGCCCTAGAAAAATAATAATCTTTTGACATTTTTGTCACATTTCTATACTTAGATTTTAAGTCGGGACGTTAACCAGAATGGACAGTTTGGTACTTTGGAGCTCAATGGCTCTTAAAACTTTAATTTCTTACAATAAATACTCATACAAGTGAGTAAAGAGGGGAGATTAAAGCAATATAATGCACTGTTTTAAAATGTATATTTATTTTTAACATTATGAATATGCTTTGGACACCAGAATTGACATGCCACGTCTTTGACCCAGATGCAGATTTTTCTTCAGTGAACCCATAATAAATCTGTTCTATATGTCTGAATGGACAGATATATGGATCTATCCTTCTATGGATGTATGGATGGATACATAGATACTTACTTATTGCATGTAGCTCCTTCCATTATCATTCCACCCTTCCCCTGGGCGCCTCCCTAGGGAGGTTTTCCAGCTGGGAGGAGGCCCCGAGGAAGACCCAGGACTAGGTGGAGGGATTATATCTCTAACCTGGCCTGGGAACGCCTCGGGATCCCCCAGTCGGAGCTGGTTAATGTGGCCCGGGAAAGGGAAGTTTGGGGTCCCCTGCTGGAGCTGCTACCCCCGCGACCCGACCCCGGATAAGCGGATGAAGATAGCCAGTCAGAAGCAGAGTATGAGGGTGTGCCCTGACAGTACCTAGGTAAGGACTACTAGCCAATCAGAAGCAGAGTATGAGGGCGTGCCCTGACAGTACCTAGGTAAGGACTACTAGCCAATCAGAAGCAGAGTATGAGGGCGTGCCCTGACAGTACCTATAAGGACTACTAGCCAATCAGAAGCAGAGTATGAGGGCGTGCCCTGACAGTAGGTAGGTAAGGACTACTAGCCAGTCAGAAGCAGAGTATGAGGGCGTGCCCTGACAGTACCTAGGTAAGGACTACTAGCCAGTCAGAAGCAGAGTATGAGGGCGTGTCCTGACAGTAGCGTAGGTAAGGACTACTAGCCAGTCAGAAGCAGAGTATGAGGGCGTGCCCTGACAGTACCTAGGTAAGGACTACTAGCCAGTCAGAAGCAGAGTATGAGGGCGTGCCCTGACAGTACCTAGGTAAGGACTACTAGCCAGTCAGAAGCAGAGTATGAGGGCGTGTCCTGACAGTACCTAGGTAAGGACTACTAGCCAGTCAGAAGCAGAGTATGAGGGCGTGCCATGCTAGCAGCTAGGCGAGCATTATAACGTGTGTTCCAAAGTGACCATGTTTGTCTCTGAAGTAAAGGCTGGACTACAATAGAGCTGTTTGGAGCAGTTGGTGAACAGTGTTTTCTGTTGGAGATGGTAAGTCCCTTTGGGGCGGACTTTGGGCTTTTTCACTTTGTAAACCTATAACATGCACAAAAAGATATATAACACAATAAAGGAAAGGGAAAAATCCAAAAAGCATAATATGAGCACTTTATGATGCAGTTTGCATCTAAGAGCAAAGTTAGTTGTTAGTGTTAGTTTACAAATCTGGTAGTCAATCAAAACAAAATAATGTAAATGTGTGATACTCCTCAGTGGGGTCATTATTGCATGCTACACCTATCACATTACACATAGTAGGTCATTAATCATTGTTTGGTTTGTTTGTGGTATAAAATATCTGCTGCTAATAGCACCAGTATTAATAATAATAATATGATATATAATTAAATAATTGATAAAGCCATTCTGCTGCCCAATCACTTTGATTCCTTAAGTACATTTACACTTTACAAATCTCACTATCATCAATATCAAAAGCAGCTGTTAAATGAAGCAGTGCAGCACCTACAATGTTGTCATTGGGATCAATGCAGTGGCTGGGGAACTGCAGAACCTTTACTTGTAATGGAGTATTTCCACCAAAGTATTGCTTTTATTATTAGTTCAGTAAAATATCTAAATACTTCCACCACTGCAAGCAAGACAAATATTCTGATTTTTTTTTTATTGTATAATTTACAACATAATTTTTGACAGCTTTGAAAGTCGAACCTCAAACATTTGGTTGATGTTCTTACGTAGATGGGTCAAAGACAAATAAGGATTTCAAATTTGAAAATAATTGAAAGTGTCAAAAAATGCCAATTCAAGCACTTTCTATTTTTATTACAGTGTTCTATATACATCTCAACAACAGGAATTTAATTTAGAAATGTAATTCTTTTTGATGAATCATATGATTCATTCTATGAAAAATGTCCTTCCTGGGTAACGGGAATGGATTTAAAACATTTTAGCATATAAATGATTATGCATATCCATAGTTACAGCTAACCAAACACGCACTGCTAAAAAAACTAAATTTTTAACACAATTAATATGATATATTTGGGTATTTATAATTAAATGGGCTCATCGTTTGATTTTGGTCACACAATATTCCATGCCAAAAACAAAAAAATGATGAAAGATGTCTTAAAATGCTTTACAGTAAAGGTAATCAGGTTGTTATTGTATACTCAACTCAAGAAAACTGGGTCATGACCGAAAGAACAAGATCCAGGGTACAAGCGGCCGAAATGGGTTTCCTCAGGAGGGGGGCTGGCGTCTCCCTTAGAGATAGGGTGAGAAGCTCAGTTATCCGTGAGGAGCTCGGAGTAGAGCCGCAGCTCCTTTGCGGTGAAAGGAGCCAGTTGAGGTGGTTCGGGCATCTGGTAAGGATGCCCCCTGGGCGCCTCCCTAGGGAGGTTTTCCAGCTGGGAGGAGGCTCGAGGAAGACCCAGGACTAGGTGGAGGGATTATATCTCTAACCTGGCCTGGGAACGCCTCGGGATCCCCCAGTCGGAGCTGGTTAATGTGGCCCGGGAAAGGGAAGTTTGGGGTCCCCTGCTGGAGCTGCTACCCCCGCGACCCGACCCCGGATAAGCGGATGAAGATGGATGGATGGAACTCAGGAAAACATGATTGTGTAATATACCATGAAAATCTGAGTGAAATGACTTGACTGTGTCATTGTTACTCGGGATGACATCCCGTTAGCCAGGAATGACATAATGCAAGTATTTCACTAAAGGCTCTCTTTTTTTCAACAGTCATACATACATTAAAAAAGTAAGCAACACTTGCAGGGTCACATGAGAAATCCGAGAAACTACGAAAACATCTCCCCAAAATAAGTCTGAACCACTGTGTCAGTTCTTTTTTTTGTGCTTCTCTTTATAGGTCTTATAAGCGCCATCTGGAAGGACAGATGTGACCATGAAACTTGAAAAACTTTTGAAAAAAGCAGTCTGACACGCATGCACGCACACACACACACACACACACACACACACACACACACACATTATTATTATTATATGATCAACTAACAATTAAATATTAGATTATATATATATATATATATATATATATATATATATATATATATATATATATAAAATATTAGATTAGTCATTATCTGGACAATGATAACAGAAGATCTCCGTTATCCAGGAAGGACAAAAACATGATTTTCCCACCAAAACTCTGTCAACATGGCATACTCAGCTAAAATATATCTTAGCCTTTAAAACATTAATGCTATATTTCACATGAAATAGGCAGTTTTTAAATATCAAGACATAAAATATGTTTTTTATGCACTAGTGAAGTGAAGTGAAATATCAACTTTTTTAAGAGAGAATTACTAAACTCTCCAGGTGTTTTGGGGTCCTCCAAAATCTTCTTTATGATGTAATATCCTGTTACATGACTAGGCAAATGCATTGTGAGTAATATATGCATTTGAATGTCTGTTACCCAGGCGGAACATTGGGGAAATCCAAAAGTTTGGACAAAGGTATTTCTTGTGTAAAATAGTAAATAAGCTCAGTATTTGTATTATATTTGTAGGTATAATTGCAAACATCCACACAATTATGCCCTAGAAAAATAATAATCTTTTGACATTTTTGTCACATTTCTATACTTAGATTTTAAGTCGGGACGTTAACCAGAATGGACAGTTTGGTACTTTGGAGCTCAATGGCTCTTAAAACTTAATTTCTTACAATAAATACTCATACAAGTGAGTAAAGAGGGGAGATTAAAGCAATATAATGCACTGTTTTAAAATGTATATTTATTTTTAACATTATGAATATGCTTTGGACACCAGAATTGACATGCCACGTCTTTGACCCAGATGCAGATTTTTCTTCAGTGAACCCATAATAAATCTGTTCTATATGTCTGAATGGACAGATATATGGATCTATCCTTCTATGGATGTATGGATGGATACATAGATACTTACTTATTGCATGTAGCTCCTTCCATTATCATTCCACCCTTCCCCTGGGCGCCTCCCTAGGGGGGTTTTCCAGCTGGGAGGAGGCCCCGAGGAAGACCCAGGACTAGGTGGAGGGATTATATCTCTAACCTGGCCTGGGAACGCCTCAGGATCCCCCAGTCGGAGCTGGTTAATGTGGCCCGGGAAAGGGAAGTTTGGGGTCCCCTGCTGGAGCTGCTACCCCCGCGACCCGACCCCGGATAAGCGGATGAAGATGGATGGATGGAACTCAGGAAAACATGATTGTGTAATATACCATGAAAATCTGAGTGAAATGACTTGACTGTGTCATTGTTACTCGGGATGACATCCCGTTAGCCAGGAATGACATAATGCAAGTATTTCACTAAAGGCTCTCTTTTTTTCAACAGTCATACATACATTAAAAAGTAAGCAACACTTGCAGGGTCACATGAGAAATCTGAGAAACTACGAAAACATCTCCCAAAATAAGTCTGAACCACTGTGTCAGTTCTTTTTTTTGTGCTTCTCTTTATAGGTCTTATAAGCGTCATCTGGAAGGACAGATGTGACCATGAAACTTGAAAAACTTTTGAAAAAAAGCAGTCTGACACGCATGCACGCACACACACACACACACACACACACACACACACACACACACATTATTATTATTATATGATCAACTAACAATTAAATATTAGATTATATATATATATATATATATATATATATATATATATATATATATATATAAAATATTAGATTAGTCATTATCTGGACAATGATAACAGAAGATCTCCGTTATCCAGGAAGGACAAAAACATGATTTTCCCACCAAAACTCTGTCAACATGGCATACTCAGCTAAAATATATCTTAGCCTTTAAAACATTAATGCTATATTTCACATGAAATAGGCAGTTTTTAAATATCAAGACATAAAATATGTTTTTTATGCACTAGTGAAGTGAAGTGAAATATCAACTTTTTTTAAGAGAGAATTACTAAACTCTCCAGGTGTTTTGGGGGTCCTCCAAAATCTTCTTTATGATGTAATATCCTGTTACATGACTAGGCAAATGCATTGTGAGTAATATATGCATTTGAATGTCTGTTACCCAGGCGGAACATTGGGGAAATCCAAAAGTTTGGACAAAGGTATTTCTTGTGTAAAATAGTAAATAAGCTCAGTATTTGTATTATATTTGTAGGTATAATTGCAAACATCCACACAATTATGCCCTAGAAAAATAATAATCTTTTGACATTTTTGTCACATTTCTATACTTAGATTTTAAGTCGGGACGTTAACCAGAATGGACAGTTTGGTACTTTGGAGCTCAATGGCTCTTAAAACTTTAATTTCTTACAATAAATACTCATACAAGTGAGTAAAGAGGGGAGATTAAAGCAATATAATGCACTGTTTTAAAATGTATATTTATTTTTAACATTATGAATATGCTTTGGACACCAGAATTGACATGCCACGTCTTTGACCCAGATGCAGATTTTTCTTCAGTGAACCCATAATAAATCTGTTCTATATGTCTGAATGGACAGATATATGGATCTATCCTTCTATGGATGTATGGATGGATACATAGATACTTACTTATTGCATGTAGCTCCTTCCATTATCATTCCACCCTTCCTCATTTCTCTCATTTCAGATTGAACAAAACAAACTCAAGTCAAACAGCCACTGAGGCCCCGAAGGAGTGAATCTTATGCAGAGATAAAAACGTTCATTGTCCAGGCAGAGATGGCATTTTGTGAGGTTTATTTATCCAGTTCTCGGCAAACAAACATTTTAAACAAAGGAACAATGTCGTCTCTAGGCTCAGCCCTCGCCGGTGTCTATCTCCTACATACCTGATCAGCCCTATATGTAGACTTCACCCGGTGGCTAAGGCTGCGTGGTACTTTCAAAACCACTTTTGAGGAGGAGGGAGGGGCGAGCTAGCCTCCGTTTTGTTTGAAAATACTTCGAACGTCATCAAGAAGTGACATCACCCAACATCGCTTAGAGCACCTTTAAATATAACAAAACAATGAAGAGATCCAACATTCCGGCCCCTAATTGTGAAAAGTGTAACCTCACAATTACCTTTATTCATTTCTATAAAGGGAGCTATACTCTCTACATATACTCTAACTCTCTTACGGTTCCGTACTGTACTTGCTTCCATCTTCTTCTTATGTACAAGTCACTCTTCTCAAAGAGTCCTGGTGGAAGAATGGGTTTTGCTTTCAGCAGAATGATATGATTTGGCGTGAGGGCCTCGAGGTCATTGTGGTCATCAGAAACCTTTGTGATGGGTCTGTCGTTCAATATTGCCTCCACCTCGCAAATTAGCATCTGCAGACCTTCATCATCCAATACTTGCTGTCCAAGAACAGAGGTAAGTATGCTTCTTACTGAGCGAATCAGGCGCTCCCAAATGCCACCCTGATGTGAGGCTGCTGGCATATTAAAGCTCCACTTAGTTCCATCTTGAATCAAGGCACCCTGGATACTCACATTATTCAAAGCAGCAAGACTTTGCTTCAACTCTTTGTTCACTCCGACGAAATTCGTGCCAATATCAGACCTTAAACTTGAAACAGGACCTCTTCTAAGTGAATCTCTGCACAGCATTAACGCAGGAGTCAGTATCAAGGGAGTGTGCCACTTCCAGGTATGGAGTACTTTTCACCTGTCTGACCAGTTGTGCAGACTGGTCAGACAGGTGAAAAGTACTCCATACCTTTTTGGAAGCCTTCTGCCTCTTTTAACCACTAGGGGGCCAACATAATCAACTCCCACGGCTGTGAAAAGAGGCCTTGTCTAGCATTACTCTCTCCTCAGGTAAGTCTGCCATCTTTTGCTCTGTACAGTTTTCCTCTGTAACATTTACACACAGTGCATTCTGTAATTGTCTTCCTTGCAGCAGAGTTGGCATTAATTATCCCATATCTCTGTCAAAGTCTGTTCAACATTTGGTTTCTACCAGCGTGTCCTAGTTGATGGATATGACGTATAATCAGCTGGGAAACATGCAGGTCCTTTGAAAGGATAACAGGATGCATGGTTTCTGCAAGCGACCACCAACTCTGAGAATGCCATCCCCCAGTAAAGGATCGAGCTTGTACAGTGGACTGTCCTTGGAGACATTCCCTGAGCCATGGTTTAATGAGGCACTTATCTTTCTGGAAAAAAAAACGAATTATTGCCTTCTCTGCTTCATCACAATTTTCCAAAGTCAAGCCTTTTACTCCAAGTGTTGCTTTGAAGCTCTGAAGTTTCTGTTCAACACAACCTTTAACTCCTGTATTCTGGTCACTCTGAGCAGCTTTAAATTCTTGTCTCTTTCGGCTCAAAAGCAAAACAACTTCTTTAAGCTTGAGGAACCAGGCAACAGATGTTTTAAGTTTCCTCCAAGATGAGAAGTAGTTGATGAGATGATTTGTGGGATCTTCTGAGTTCTTGACAATGGCATTCACTGATGCTTCTCTTTTGACCTCTGGGTCATCATCTGAAATCACAGTTAGATCCATGTCAGATACAGGCCACTCCTTCTCTGGCAAATAGATCAAATCTGGGCCTTTTATCCATTTTCCACGTGTAAGAAATTCTTCGGCTCTCAATCCACGAGCTGCTTCGTCTGCAGGATTGACCTTGGAGCCCACATACTTCCACTGGTCAACATCTGTGGCTTCTCTAATAACAGAGACACTGTTAGCAACAAAAGTATGGAAGCGTTTAGTTTCATTGCAGATGTACTTGAGGACAGTTGTGCTGTCGGTCTAAAGCCTTGACTTCTCCAGCATCTCCCTATGAAGCATTCGATCCATTCGAACAGCGAGAACTGCTGCTGTCAGCTCCAGCTGAGGGATGGTGATTGGCTTTAGAGGCGTAACTCTGGCCTTTGCCACAACAAATGAAACATGCACATTATTACCATCTTCCAGTCTCAGGTAAGCCACCGTACCATAACCAACTAGACTGGCATCCGAAAAATTATGAATTTGTGCTGTTACAGATGTACTGAAGTTCTGGGGTTTAATTCAACGATCCACCTTGAATCCACTTATTCTTTGGAGGTCACTCAGCCAATCAGACCATTGTTTGGAGAAGAAAGGGAGAATTTGTTCATCCCACTTCAGGTTTCTCCTGCAGAGCTCCTGCAAAATTAACTTGGCTGACATGATAAAGGGGGCCATAAATCCTAATGGATCATACAGTGAGCTCACCACTGACAAAATACCTCTCCTGGTCTGAGGCCGTTCCTGCAACAAAGCCCTGAACCCAAATTTGTCAGATTCAGGACACCGTTGCAGTCCAAGTGCTCTTTCCATAGGAAGCTGGTCCGTGTCCAAATCCAACTCTTTCATCCCTATTGCTCGGATGTCATTTGGAATTGACATCAGCACAGCAACGTCTGTTAGTCACCCATTTCTGAAGACTAAATCAGCCTTTGTCACAAAGTTCAGTCAAGTCATTTACAATATGAACTGCATCTCCCTCTGAAGCTGTGGACTTCAGGCAGTCATCCACTTAAACGTTATGGTTGACTGTGCTGATCACTTCAGGAGGAAAATCAGATGCATTGTACTCTGCAGTTCTCCTCAAGGCATAATTGGCACAACTTGGGGATGATACAGCTCCAAACTAATTCAAACAAACTCTCATTCGGTATTCCACAGTTCATATTCTGAGATACCTAGTCCATATATTGAGATACCAAGTCAATATTTTGAGATATTAAGTCAATATACTGAGATACTAATTCAATATATTGAGATACTAAGTCTATATTTTAAAGTTTCTCACGACTTTGAGATTCTTTGTCAATATTCTGAGTTACTAAGTCAATATATTGAGAAACTAAGTCAATATTTTGAGATATTTAGTCAATATACTGAGATACCAAGTCAATATATTGAGAAACTAAGTCAATATTTTGAGATATTTAGTCAATATACTGAGATACCAAGTCAATATATTGAGAAACTAAGTCAATATTTTGAAATAATAAGTCAAAATATTGAGATACCAAGTCAATATATTGAGAAACTAAGTCAATATTTTGAAATATTAAGTCAAAATATTGAGATACCAAGTCAATATATTGAGAAACTAAGTCAATATTTTGAAATATTAAGTCAAAATATTGAGATACCAAGTCAATATATTGAGAAACTAAGTCAATATTTTGAAATATTAAGTTAAAATATCGAGATACTAAGTCAATATATTGAGAGAACTGACACATTTTAACTCTTTACATAACGTTTGGCTCCGTTTAGGACATACTTGAAATCACACTGACATCTGACCCCAGTTTTTGAACATGAGCTGACATTAACTCCATCCAGATATTCACTTCAACTGACATCTCCAGCTCTTATCATACACCTCAGTTGCCATTTTAACATCTTTTAGTGCTTGCACTTCAAATGACTTTTCAACTCCTATCAAGACACACTACGCCAAAGACAAATTTTCACTAAAATAAAGTTAATCAAATCTAATCCAATTAAATCAAAATTGCCACTCAAGTACACAATCCCTAGTTATATCTGATAAACACAAATATAATCCAAAAGCTCAAAAGACCTAACTCTATAAAATGTTTTAGCTGTCAGCATATGTACATTTTCAACAATATATGTAGCCTTTTCGAGTTAGAGTTCCCGTTTTGATTTTGCCAGTCATGTCACTCGATTGATAATAATCTGTGATGAATTAATGACATATTTTGTGGTGGCTGTGTCATTTTTTTGTCTAAAGTTAGAATTAGAAATGAATCAATCATCTGTCAATAGTATGGCTTTGGTTATGTGTCATGATAAATGCCATATGTAGCAAACCAGATGATGATAACTGTACTAACATTATTAGGAGGAAGGTGAAAATGATCATCTAAAAGACAACGCTTTTTGCGTGTTATTATATTAGGTTAAAGAGAGGAAGTTCAAATTCTTTAAAACACAGGAGGGCAGCTCAGGGTTTATTGGACTCTTTCTAACACGATGCCAATATGCTATATATAGACTATAAAGAAGACAGGGATGATGCAGATGACAGTGATTGTAATTATTATGGTAAGATTGGAGATAAAGGACATGGATTCAGGTCAGGGCCTGTTTCCATCAAACATTGCACAACATTTTTCCCCCCAGTATTATCTTCACTGGCACTATAATTATTATTTGTGGCTATGTCCTTTGCATTATCACATCTCTATCATGATTTTTTAGTTGCGCTGAATACCGTCCATATAGCTGCTCAGAAATGTAATTTGTCTGCTGGCACCGTCAAGTGGTATGAATGATTTACTGCAGCTCTGGTAACACTGAAAAATGAAGTTGTGTGCTGTTAGTGTGAGAAATAAATGTTTACTATATTGTTTTAATTTAAAATAATTTGGATCCACTGCAGCAAAGTGATTCTTTGTTGCCCAACAAAAGGACACTGAGTTTACTCAGGAGCTCCCATGACTTCATGCTAATTATAACTCTGAGGTTTGGCTCAGAGTGCTGCCACTGCTGTCTACTTCCCAGGAACATTACCACTTTACCAGTGCTCAGTATATCAGAAATGTAGCAAGAATTTGAAGGCCAAAGTATAAAGAGGAACTTAAAAGTGAGAGAAACACTGGATTTGTGGTTGTGAAGCTTTGTGGCTTGATATGTTTTACCTTTTGCTCTGACCCACAGTCCCTGTGAAGGCCTGCCAACCAGCTGAGCATTAAACATCAAACATTCACACAAGGTGGGCGCCCGGATAGCTCAGTTGGTAGAGCAGGCGCCTGCCAACATATATAGAGGTTTACTCCTTGATGCAGCAGGCTGGGGTTCGACTCTTACCTGCAGCCCTTTGCTGCATGTCTTCCCCCCCTCTCTACCCCTTCATATCTTCAGCTGTCCTGTCAATAAAGGCCTAAAAATGGCCAAAAAACATTCACACAAGGTGATTTCACTACAGATCTTCCCAATGCCTCTGTGTTTTATCCATTTATTTTCATTTTTCTTGTCTCTTTTTATTTTAGACCACTCAGAATTCTCCTCTTTTACATTTTCTATTGTTCTTCATATAGATTCTTTCCTCTCATCGTCTCACCTTTGCTCACATTTTTTTTAAATTTTCTCATCTTTTTGTCTAAGACCAAAGAGAAAATCTATTTTCCTGTTAGTTCTGTTTGGTTTAGAGTGTTTTTTTTACCAAAGTAGCCCAACGTCAGCCATATCAGTTGTATGCAGTGGTGGAAGAAGTATTCAGATCCTCTTCTTAAGTCAAAGTAGGCTACTAATACCACACTACAAAAATACTCTGTTACAAGTAAAAGTCCTGCATTGAAAATGTTACTTAAAAGTATGTTAGTATCATCAGGAAAATGTACTTAAAGTATTAAAAGTAAAAGTACTCAATGTAGAAAAATCCTCCCATTTTATAAACTGGAAGCGATCCAAACTGTTGTGTCAATCAACTAAGTGATTAATGTTCTAATTAATTCAGCTGGTGGGAAATCTTAATTTGTAAAGTTACTTGTAGCTAAAGTCAGATGAATGTAGTGGAGTAAAAAGTCCAATATTTCTTTCTGAAATGTAGCGGAGTAGAAGTAGAAAGTGGCGTGAAAAGAAAAGGCTAAAGTAAAGTACAAGTACCTCAAATGTGTACTTAAGTACAGTCCTTGAGTAAATGCACTTAGTTACATTCTGCCACTGGTTGTATGTTTATTAATATGGCATCGTCTCTTCACTTTCTTTCACTTTCATTCAATAACAACCATAACATTGCTGTCCTCTGCTGGTTCTTGTAAAATAGTTTTCTCTCCCTTCAATGCAAACATTACTCTTCTCAAGCAAGCCTGCAGAAGGCGCCATTGCACAGGCTTTGTCGCGTGTTCCACACTGTGCGGAACCTTATAGGATTTTGTTTCCACTCGTTTTACAGCAAAGTGACTCTTCCGTACACTTCCGGGTCGGAGTTCAAAATACACATGTGAGAAGTGAAGAAAATCGACTTCGACTGGAACCAGACTACAACAGGTTTATCTTCAGGTATTGTGACTAATAATTACAGTTGTGTACCCCCTAAACATGTAACAGATGTGTGTAGCTAGCTTATGTTTGTACAGGCAGGTAAACTGACCCGTTGTTAACGTTATACACAGTCTGTAACGCTAGCTCGCATCGCTGATGGGTTTCTCACTCGTCACGTACTTTTCTACAGTCTGTGGTTAATATACACACTGAAACAAAGACAAACTAATGTGTTCCTACATAATAACAATCTAGCTGAACTGCATAGTCCTGAAACATGGCGGTTTCATTTTTTTGTTAAGCTTAGCTAGTATAGTGAAGAGAGACACAAAACAACTGTTGGTATGTAACTTTAGCCTAGTTGATTTTTATTTTTAATCATAAATGTGGAAAACGAACAGTGTCCTACCCTGATGAAACTGTCAACAATGAACCTGAGGTACTATATTGAGATTTAAACCTTTTTGATACACAGTATATCCCTATCACATTTATAGGTGCTGCATTTCCTACATTTTGCAAATCCATCTTCAAATAAATAGGGGTTCTCCAAACACCTCCATCATTTCAGTGACCTCTCTTTACTGCAGAGGACAACCAGATGTGAAAAGTCCCAGATTTAACTTTTGAATATGATGTTTGCAGTGTTTTCCCCTAGCCAGGGGTTTAGGGGTTCTCCCAAGTTCCAATCAAAGAATATGCAATTTCACATCAGTTTGGACCACTGTTATTACCATATCTGTGTCTAAAACGTTGGAAAAGCTAGAGAAGATAGTATGCAAAAAGTATAAAGACACAACTTGCTAAAGAATTCCACTGGGGGACCAACTACTTTAAAATGTAACTGCCATTCTTTTTTATTGGTGCATTTTCTATTCTGTTCAATTTGTTCAATAAAATAATGTTGAAATAGGTTGTTTTTCCTCACATCGTGCAGCTCTATTAGGTGCTGCCCAGAACGGCTTTGCTGCTGCCTTTATAATGGTAGGGTAAACCCTGTGTTTGGAATCAGCACTCAGTCAGATTACATTTCCTGCTGAATTTCCAGACGGCCTTGTTTTTGTCATTCTGCATACGTGTTTGACGTTGCCAATATAAAGACTGCTTTGTGATAGGCGATTATATCCATGTCACCCACCCTTTGTTCATAGGTGAACTAGTGCTCTCCGTTCGTGTCTCTACAGCAGAGATCTTCAACAGGGCGTCTGGGACCCCTAGGTGGTCCTCAGTTACTGTAGGGGGGCCTCCAAATTACTAAAATGTCTTATCATGTGTCCAACATACAGTGCTCAGCATAAGTGAATACACCCATGCTAAAGTTGACTAAAAAGAGGAATAAAAAATCATCTTTTGGAAATTGATCTTAATGCCTTAATTAAAGAAATGAGGAAAAATCCAACCTTTAAGGCCACCAATTTTCTTTTGTGAATGAATAATGTATCGTAAATAAATAAATGTTCTTCCTTAAAATACAGGGGGCATAAGTCAGTACACCCCTATGTCAAATTCCCATAGAGGCAGGCAGACTTTTATTTTGAAAGGCCAGTTATTTCATGGATCCAGGATACTATGATCCTGATAAAGTTCCCTTGGCCTTTGGAATTAAAGTAACCCCCCACATCATCACATAGCCTTCACCATACCTCCACATCATCACATAGCCTTCACCATACCCCCCCATCATCACATCCCCTTCACCATACCCCCACATCATCACATCCCCTTCACCATACCCCCACATCATCACATACCCTTCACCATACCTAGAGATTGGCATGGTTTTATTTCAGTTAGTCTAATAGCTGGTTTGATTTGCATTGAGAGATGATCTTATGGAAAGTACCCCATGCCAATCTCTAGGTATGGTGAAGGGTATGTGATGATGTGGGGGTATGGTGAAGGGTTATGTGATGATGTGGGGGTATGGTGAAGGGTATGTGATGATGTGGGGCTATTTTAATTCCAAAGGCCAAGGGAACTTTATCAGGATGCGTAGTATCCTGGATCCATGAAATAACGCCAACAATATTGTAGGCCCAGTTTAATATGCAGCTTTATATATAATATGAAGTGGGGTCTCTGCTCCGTCTCTCTTTCAGTTAACCCTTGTGTTGTCTTCCTGTAGACTATGAACTTGTTCTCCTTCCAGGTAAAAATTTTGGGGGCACTTCCCCCGGCGCTCTTTTCCATGCCTTTGATGCTGTATTCTTCATTCATGGTCAATAAACCCTAATTTATATGACATCAGTCCTAATGTTTGAGTTTAAAAAAAAAAAGCAGAAATTATGAATTATTATGACTGATAGTTAAGATTCGAGAATGTTACGTAGATCACAGACTGGGTTTTGTCAAAGTTTAGTCAGGATACTGGATTGAAACCATTTATTTTTCAAATGCTATAATATTGAATAAAACACCCAAAATGTAATGGAAGTAATCATTAATTTTACCTGCGAAGAATGTTGCATGGCTTCCATACAACGTACATCCATGTATCCATGTTATTTTTTGGGCCGTTTGGTTGAAATTGTCAAATTTTCTTTTGGAAAACTGGTCCCCACAACAACACCAGGGTTAAGGGGTCCTTGGCTTAAAAACACGTCGAAGACCCCTGCTCTACAGAATAAAAATGAAGATAAACTTAAATGAAATCGTTTTTGCTTTAGTGGACAGGATGGACGGGAAAGTTAAGGAACAGAAGCGACATCAGCAGAAGCACAGCGGACCCAAGGCAGAGAGGAAGAAGCTCAAGAAGCAGGAAGGCTCCACGGAAGAGGATGGACGGAAACGCAATCCCAAGGCCTTCTCAGTTCAGTCGGCTGTACGCATGGCCAAGACTTTCCACAGGTCAGTCCCGATGGCTCTTATGTCAGCTACACCTCTGTCAGACAGATGGAGTCTTTAATCCCCTGTAGCATCCAAGATGTAATGTCAGTCCTATAGTCCTCTATGCTCACTTCCAATAAGCGACACTGATTTGACAGCATTCCATTAGTTAATTAATCTTAAGAAAGAATAACCATTAATTAAGTAAATTCCAGTGTAGTCGACTTGTAAAAATGTGAGAAATGAAACAAACTACTCTTCGTGTAGGGCTGTGCAATTAATTGAATTTTGATCGCAATTTAGATTTTGGCTCCTGACCATCACAAAAACCATGTCATCGAGAAGAAAATTATTTTGCACATTACGTTTTGTGAGTAAACTCTTTTTTTGTCTTGCGTTCTGAAAAAAAAGTTCCAACAGGAAAAGTACGACGGGTAATTTCACAGTTCAAGGTGTTTTCACTTTTTCACTGTTTAATAAATGCAACATCTTTCCAAAAGTCATTGAGTAATCGTGTTAAATAATTTCAATATTGAACAAAATAATTGATGATTTCAACCTCCCCCCCAAATAATCAATCAGCCCTACCTTTTTTATTTTACAATCTTTAACTCCCAAACCACCACAACATTTCTCTCTCGACCTCTGCCGTACTACAATAATCAAAACACAAAAAGCACATTATATGACAGTAGCAGCTCCCCTATGGCTTCTTCTTTCACAAACCGATCAAATGGCCTCCAGATTTTCTCATACACCCCTAATTTGCCTCTCAGTGTATATGTCAGTCTCTCCATGGACATATGTTGTGCCATATTCCTGATCCAAGCACCAGTTGTAGGTGCCTCTGAGAGCTGTAGTCCTTTTTGCCTGTAGTATAGCAAAATCAATGTATTTACAATATATTTTTGGGGTTTCAGATTCAAAGCAGTCCTATCTTTGTGTATATTCTTTTAGGTCCCAGGACATAAAGACCAAAAAACATCACATCCCCCATGTGGACCGGACTCCCCTGGAACCCCCTCCAATTGTGATTGTAGTAGTCGGGCCCCCCAAGGTGGGAAAAAGCACCCTGATCCGCTGCCTGATCAAAAACTTCACCCGTCAGAAGCTCGGGGACATATGTGGACCTGTAACCATCGTCTCTGGTAAGTTTGGCCACTGATTTCTTCTGAAGTACACGGGTCAGATATGGGCCACTTCCACCAAGCTCCGCTGTTAAGATATTTTAGCACAAAGTGTCCCCTATAGATTTCACAGTTTTCCACAGTTCATTAGCTTTAAATTCATGAATTCAGAAGCATTGTGTTTTTATTTATTACTTGGCCTGATGTTTTATGGCCACCTGTGCTCCGTGAGGCATTAAACCATAATGTTTTTCATCATTTTTCTGTGTCTGGTAAGTGACTTCTCGTTGTATACTTCCTGTAGGAAAGAAGCGTCGCCTCACTTTCATGGAGTGTAACAATGACATTAATACAATGATCGACCTCGCAAAAGTAGCCGACCTGGTGAGTTTTTCAATTTACATTAAAATAGTACATTTAATAAATGTATGAAACAGTTGATATCAATGAGATGCGAAGCATTCTTACATAATTAAACATGTTTCACAATTTGTGTACTTGTGATTTAGTCATCTGTACAAATTTTCTTTTTTAGTATCCAAAAGAATGACAGACTAATGTACCAGCGTGGCACGTTGTTATAAATCAACTTAATAACTTGATTTGAATAGACTCTAGAGGGCTGAATGAAGTATTAGTAACCACCAACCAACCGTTTTTTTTCCTTCCAGGTTTTGATGCTGATTGATGCCAGCTTTGGCTTTGAGATGGAGACTTTTGAGTTCCTCAACATCTGTCAGGTGCACGGCTTCCCTCGCATCATGGGTGTGCTGACTCACCTGGATTCATTCAAGAACAACAAGACCCTGAGGAAGACCAAGAAAAACCTCAAACACCGCTTCTGGACCGAGGTCTATCAGGTAGACACCACATCATCACATCTTGACCGCTGAGCACGTCCCCTTGGCTCTGTACAGAGTCGTGTTCTTTGAAACCCTAGCTGGTTTGTACTGTGACAGCATGTCGTGCGCAATTTAAAGATGTTGTGTTTGAACCTGCCAGGGGGCCAAGCTGTTCTACCTGTCGGGTATGGTGTACGGTGAATATCAGATTCAAGAAGTGAAGAACCTCGGCCGCTTCATCTCAGTCATGAAGTTTCGTCCTCTGGTGTGGCAGACCTCCCACCCTTATGTGCTGGTTGACCGGTGAGTGAACCCGACGGCATACTGCTGACTCGCGTCATCCAAATGATCCTCTACAGTAGGCATGGGCCGCTATGAGATTCTTTTTTCTTTTCTTTTTTATTAAGTTTTGCCATAGGTGTTATACAAATAATTATAAAAACCCACAAACCTTACATGTCATTTAGCTGACACTTTTATCGAAAGTGACTTACAATTGCTATATATATATATATCAGAGGTCGCACACCTCTGGACTATGGCTTAAGTGTCTTGCTCAGGGACACATTGGTTGGCATTTCACAGTGGGAATCGAACCCAGGTCTCCGACACCAAAGGCATGTGTCATATCCACTGCGCCATCACCACCCCTTACTTACATAACCCAAATGAGTGTAAGAGACATGTACCATACAGTATACAAAGACTATTTGACATACATAAACACAGCTTGTGAACACAAAGAACATAAAACGTATAAAGACAGTATGTGACTAAACGCTACAGGGGACAGTTTACAACGGGGGTGGGGGAGGTGCGTGTGTGTGCATGAATAGGTGCGTCCGTGTGTGTAAGTGTGCGTATGATGAGTGTTTTTGTGATTATAGTATGAAGTGTTGGGAGTCGTGGTACTGTGTTATAGATATGAGAGCGAGTGGGTATGAAGCTTTGAGTATGTTGGATTAGGTATAAGGTTCTGACGGTATGATAACCTTCAGCAAAGAAAATGCAGTTACAGCTTTAAAATGTATTATTTTGAAATGTCTGGGTAAAAAAAACAACTACTTTCCCCCCCATTGAACACAATGTATTTTATTTTGAAACACACTGCACACTGGCAGGGAGAGGGATTTCTAAACTGCACTTTCTGTCCTTGAAGACTAATACTGCCGGAACAGTATCACGGAAAATGTTATTGGTTTTGAAACCGTGACTTTTTTAAACACGGTATACCTTCAAACCGGTAACCGGCCCATGCCTGCTCTACAGTAGTTTGCCCCATTTGTTTGCCGATTTACAGTATTTGCTCTGTGAACTGTAGATGGGATGATTTTTCATTTCTACAGGTAATGTCATTGAGACACAGGGTTTGACATAGGGCTGCAACTAACGATTATTTTAATAATCGATTAATCTGTCGATTATTTTTTCGATGAATCGGATAAAAAAACAAAAGCATTAATTTACTTCAACTCAATACATACTTACATACATACTTGTTGTTTTAGTTAATAGTTGTGTAAAGGTAAGTAACCCAAAGAGCAGATACAGACAACACACACACACACACACACACACACACACGTTCACTTGAAGCTTATTCATTAAACTATTACCATCATTGTAGTAAGTGCAAGTTAAGTTCATTTGTACACCACATTTAAACACAGCTTAAGATGACCAAGTACTATAAAAGAACTTTAAAATGAAATTAAAAAGTACAACACACAAATATATTTGTCAACAATAACTGATATGGGACAAAGCACAGAATATATACATGACAATAGATTGAAAAAGTAATGGGCCAAAAAAGGCGAGTGAATAAAAACGTGCCTTTAGTCCTGCTTTACTACTGTTATTAACGAGCTAACGCTAGCTTGTCATGCTAGTCAAGCTGGATAAGGAGTAAACAGCAGCACCAGAAGAGCTACTGGAGGGACGTTACGTTCCTCACTTCCAACGGAACAAAAGTAGGATTCTGCAGTGACTTTACCCTGCTGTTGAACTCCCGTCCTCCTCATCAAGGACTCCAACATGTTTACGTTTTAGGTGCTGAATCATCACCGTGGTGCGCCCGTGCCGCGCCATGTCGCTTGTGCTTATCTTGCAATTAACACGTTTTCGATTTATTTAGTGTGAAATGCTCCCACACCTTGGATGACTTAGGTCGAACTGATGTCTCTGCCTCCGCCGTGTGTTTCAGAACAGCGTTACGGGTCTCTCCGGTCTCTCTCCGTATTTCAACCCGGTCTCACGGTAGTTCGTGTAAATGTCACGTTATTTTTAATCTATTGATACGTGTTCACGGGGACGTTTTTCTCGTGGTGGCCAGCACGAAATACCCTACAGGGAAAGGACGCCTCACACGCTGGGAGACGGCCGAAAAGGACGCCTCATATGCTGGGAGGCGGCCGCTGGGGACGCGACTACGGGGCTGGGCTGCATATTTCCTCTACCCCCCTCTGCTCTTTTTTCTTTTCTTTCGCGCTGCTCCGCTCTGCGCTCAACTCAATTAATTTTTTTTATCTCAGTGACTGAGATGGTATATTGATACAACGAATCGATAATGAAATTCGTTGCCAACTTTTTTTAATAATCAAATTTTATCGATTCGTTGTTGCAGCCCTAGTTTGACACAATACACAGCATCAGTTACAGACAAACAGATTACAATAGTATACACAATATTTACTACACAGTACAATATGTAAACCAAAGTGCCAAGTAGACTTAAAACACTTAAGTAATTAAAATAAGAACAAGATTCCAAAGGTGTTTTCTTCCTCAAAATGAGTTTGAAATCCCCTAGTGGTGATGATGTCAAGATGTAAAGTGAAAGAGAACAGTGATCAACTAACTCCTGATGCAGTTGCAGCATGTTTTTTTTTTACATATCATTTTCACATTTTTGTCTATACTAAGCCACGATTTGAGCAGTTCATGTACAGCTTTCATGCTTTTACTTTGTACTCACTCGATCATTGTTTTCTCAATTCTTCTTTCTGCATTCAAACAGCATGGAGGACTTAACTGACCCTGAGCGAGTGAGGACAGACCCCAAGTGTGACCGGACAGTGTCACTCTACGGCTACCTGCGAGGGACACATTTGAAAAACAAAGGCCAGGTCCATATCCCAGGTACATTAGCAAACTGCTATAACCTACACAGACCTTTTGTACTGCACGTCATGCTGTCTAAAGCAGAAATGCTCCCAAATAGCACTAGAGAAATTGTCCTGGAAACGGTAAAAATAACATGTTGTGGGCGGTTGCTCTCTAGAGTTGTTCACGATACCAGTATTCAAAATACCTCCGATACGGCCTTACGTTTTGGTATCAGCGAGTACGCCAGTCTACGCACCTATCTGATACCATGTTATGTAGTCCGACATTTTTTTAACTTTTAAAGTAGTTTATTTATGTTATTTTTCTGTTATGGAAGTCGTATGGCATTCATTCTCTGTATGTTTTACAAAGGGTTATCCTGAGCCAGCTCATACATCAATTATAGCAATCACATTCATACAGGGATAGTAGGATACAGCTGTTAAAAAATATATTATTATTATTTATATATATATATATATATATATATATATATATATATATATATATATATTATATAAACGCACAGGTATCTGATTGGTACTCGGTATCGGCCAATATGCAAGTTTAAGTATCGGAATCTGTATCGGAAAGGGAAAAATAGTATTGAATCATCTCTGTTGGTCTCTGCAGGTGTGGGAGACTTTCAGGTGGCGGACGTGAACTTCCTGCCAGACCCGTGCGCCCTGCCAGAGGCTCAGAAGAAGCGAGCGCTGAATGAGAAGGAACGTCTGCTCTATGCACCCATGGCTGGCGTCGGGGGGGTCGTGTACGACAAAGATGCGGTGTATATTGACCTTCCGGCAAGCCACGTCAATCAACAGCAGGTGTGTGTGCTTGGCATGGGAGTGTGTGTTCTGCATCTGAATGATCTGAGTTTTTAAAAGGACTTCTTCTTCTTTCAGGTTGGCTTCAAATTTGAGCATTTAAAACACGCAGTATATAAAATATATCAGTTTTTTTTATCGTCTTCGCAATATCAACTAGTACATTACACACATCGCAGAAGGCTGCAACATATTGCCAATGACATTGAGAGATTTTTTGTGTTAGTTGAAAGAAATATCAGCCAAAAACTGCACTTTAAAATGTACCCGTCGTTCTTAATTGAAGTGGTGCCCTTTATATTCAGTACAATGTTACATTTGTTCAATAGAAGAATGTTGGAATTGTTTTCCTTTTATTTGTTTTTCAATTCAACAAGCAGTTTGTTGTATTTTAGCAGAATACTGAAAGCAGCAGAAGTCAAGTCAACTTTATTGTCAGTTCTGCAATATGTGCCAGACATACAGAGCAATTGAAAATACGTTTCTCTGCGACCCACGGTGCAATGAGTCCAATTCTGTTTATTTATGGCATTAATATTGTTATCAACAATCACATTTTCCTCGTATGGTGCAGCCCTATTTACAAGTGTATTGTATTTCCCCGGTACAGGAGGAGGTGCGGCCCACCACAGAGCTGGTCCAGTCTCTCATTGACACGCATGCCACCCTGGATGCCAAGATGGCTGCTAGTAAGGTGTCTCTGTTCAGCGGTTCGGCCACCCTGGATTCCACAGATGTCGGCGAGCAGAGCGGGTGAGACGCATCACACATTTTTAGCCCTAACCTTTTTTTTAAGATATTTTTTGGGGCATTTTAGGCCTTTATTTGTATAGACAGCTGAAGACATGAAAGGGAAGAGAGAGAGGAATGACATGCAGCAAAGGGCCGCAGGTCAGAGTCGAACCTGCGGCGTATATGGGCGCCTGCTCTACCAGGTGAGCTGCCCAGGCGCCCTCTCTCTCTTCACTTCTCTCTGACAGATGTCAGGGACATTGGAGACACAAAATATGCTCACTTTGCACATAAGGAATAGACATTAGGGCCTCATCGATACATGGCTGGTATTACAGGGTTTTTTCTGCATAGAGGCATTTTTGGCGGCCCCCAAAGAGGTTTTAGCCAGCCCCAAAGGAAAATCACCAGCACCAAGATGATAAGAATTGAAAATAAAAATAGCAATTCAAATCCTCTCCAACTGTGTTGAAGAGCAATTTACCAAACGTTGAACAAGCAGAACATAAACTTGAATATGAGAGCTAATCTCAGTTTTATCGTCCAGCTGTACCGGACTCTCTGTGATTTATTTAAATATTCATATTATTTTTTTAACCAGTTTTGTTAATTGGGGTTTTATTTACTCAAGCATAATATACTTTATTTATCAAATTGTCAGAACAGGAAAATACATAGATTTCTGTCAAATAAGATAACGCAGACTCATTACTCATTTACTGTACGCGGACCATCATGCTTACTGCCGTGTGTAGCTTATTGTTACGTGTTTATGTTTAACACATCCATCAATATGTCATTGCAAGACTTTTAAAACTCTCAATTATTGCAAATTAACCATCAAAATCCACTATTGATTCAATATTGTCTCTTTCATTCCATTTTGAGACAATGTAAGTTTAAAAAAATCTTGGATTCCAAAAGTTAATTGTGGATTCAGCATGGTAGGAACTATTAAATTGTTCAATTATTGTCTCTATCGCAAGAAGCTATATACACAACCACAGTTAGCAGGTTAAAACGATTGAAGATGATTACGATTTTGTCAATTTTCACATTCAGATGTGATTTGTTGGAACACACCATTGGCAAAAGAATAGTACTTAACATCTGGAATGTTCTGCGACTGCACTCAATTTATTGCAGCCTTGTTTTTGACAGAAAATATTAACTTTTATTGTTTTGTGTGTGTATGTGTGTGTTAGAGAGGAGGGTCCTCGGGAAGAGTGTGTCTGGGACCCCAACGCCCAGAGGAAGAGGAGGAAGGTGGTCTTCACTGATAAAGAGGAGGAGGATGTCAGCGGCTCCAGTGATGATGATGAGGAGGATGATGATAAGGATGGCGACATTGACAGTGAAGACGGTGACCAGGAGGAGCAGGAAGAGGATGAGGACGAGGATAACCTGTCCACATTTCTCAAAGACGCAAGAGCCGAATCTGACGAGACAGAAAAGACTGTAACAGACGCTCCGCCAGCGAAGAAGCAGAAAGTAGAGGGGGGGAAGAAAAGGGGCGAAGAGAGCGCTGAGGTGCCGGCGTTTGCTGACAGTGAAGACGATTTGGAGATGAGCGAGGAGGAGAGTGAAGAAGAGGGGGAGAACGTGAGAGCAGGAGACTCTGGACACTGTTCTGAAGAGGACGAGGAAGAGAGTGGTGATGATGATGAAGAGGAGGAAGATGATAAAGAAGAGTCTGAAGATGAATCGATGGAGGAGGATGATGCAGCTGGCGCTACAATGAAGAAACAGACAGCGAGTGAGAGTGAGGAGGAGGAGGAGCAGGGTAAATACTGTTTTTAGTTTCATTTACTTTACTCATTTTAGTGAAACCACTCGCACATCCAAAAATTCTTCTGTGCAGGTGCGTTGGAAGATAACATCAACTTAGAAACGAAGGAACACATCCTGCACTCTGCTCTTGCTAAAGCATCACCTTTTTATTTCCAAAAAAACTTTTCGGTTCCCCTGCACCTTCATCAAGAGTCAAGATCCGGAGGGACCGAAACGTTGATGCTATAGCAAGAGCAGAGTGCGGGATGTGTTCCTTTGTTTCCAAGTGTTCGTTTTTACAAGAGGTTGCGCTAATCCTACTTTTCATGATCCAATACCAGTGATCACTTTAAGGACTTCTCGCCCATGTTTGTTTAAATTTAGGTATAAAGTTTATGGAGCACTACTTATTTTTTATTTATTTTTTATTCTTTTTGGGGCTTTTTGGCCATTATTTGATAGAATCGCTGAAGACAGGAAAAGGGGTAGAGAGACATGCAGCAAAGGGCCGCGGGTCAGACTCGAACCAGGTTCGCTGCATGTAAGGACTGAGCTTCAGTATATGGGGTGCATGCTCAAACAGGTGAGCTACCAGGGCGCCCCTATGGAGCACTACTTGGCAAACTACATCTGCTGGAAGGACAGCTCCAGGACAGCTGATGTTTCTTATGGTGACAATGTTTCTTCAGTTCAGCTCTGTTGTTCAGCTCTCTTTTTACACTCTTACTACACAAATTTTGCTGCCAGATATTGCGGTTATGATTCGATTGGCGACTATTATTTATTTTTTTAAGTTTAGTTAAAGTTAAATATTCACTGTGTAACAGATAAAACATATCATGGAACATTATAACATGAGACACCATCATAAACTGCTCTATATTCTTATGCAGTGATGAAAACATAGATATGAATTGTCAGCAGTAAGTGTTTTTCTTTTATATAATAATAAGCATGGAACATTGAACAGTCAAACACAGAACATTTATCACAAAGGCCTATATTAATAATAATAATAATAATAATAATAAAAAGCAATTCCAATAAAAAACTATCTGTACTTTCCTGTAAACTGACAGTTCTAATAGGCCTCAGTTCAATAGCAGCATCTACATATTGCACCTTCTATGATAATGTTAATAAAGTAATACAAAAATAAATGAAAAATCCATTGAAAATAGGACATTTCTGTAAACAATCTGTGATAATTAACATTATTCCAGCATTTATATATTATAATATTGCACAGTCGATTTAATAGCGCATTTAGCGATCAGCTATTTTGATTTTTGAAAATCAAATCAATTTTTGAAATCATCTTCAACGGTGATCACCGAGTTGTATGGCAATAAAGTATTGAATCTCGAATCTTGTTACTGTAATTTCTTGGTGTACTTCAGCGTGTGGTTTATTTCGCTCCACGTGTCAGCTCAGACAATACAGAAAGCTGGTCGGAGTTCTTTCAAGATTCACGTATAGTCGTGGGACAAGGAATGTAAAGCCTTCAGTCGAGTCTGAAGGTAGAAGGGGGAAACTTTGCTGATGATATTGAAGTAGCATCTTGAGGTTCAGTTGTTCTCATCATTCTGCGCTTGAGTTCATTCTCCTGTTTCCGTCCACAGGGGGTCTGAGATGGAAGGAGGGTCTGCAGCAGAAAGCATCAGAAGCGTTCCTACGGCAACAAAAAGCTGCCCCCAATCTGAGAAAACTGGTTTATGGTTCAGGTAACCCAAGGCTCTGGTTGCATGTCCACATGCATATATATTTCTATTGAATTCTGTATTTTTAAGAATATGCCATTATATCTGTGATAAGTTTCTATCTTCTATCAGCCCGGGCAATTTACCGTCCTAGCTCTTATTAATATTGGCACATACTGTATGTCAGCAGATAATATATACTTAGGTCATTGAGAAACAGTAACATCATTTAACCACAGAGAGCACAGACAGGTTTATTTTTACACTGTAAAATGCCCAGATCATTTCATATCTTGGTATCATCCATTTCTACACAGTACACCTAAGTGATCACTATGTTCTAAATAATTCATATTTTTCCAAAATATAGGTATTTACTGTCTGTTTGTTGCTAGTATGACTAGCTGTCTCTCACTGTCTGTCGTTCGTGACCAACACAAGCAAAAACACCTACAATACAAGTTACACATTTTGGTAGTTGGTAAATAATGTCAGTAAGTGCTGTAAATATATATTTCTAAACCACAGGATAATATACATATAAACTTAGCACCAAAAGTAAGGACATTTGTGTTTGGTAGATTATTTCTCTGTGGTAACAATGCTTTTTGGCTATGAATCTTATACCATTGGAAAGCCTGTTTAGTTCCCTTCAAATGGTGGCCCATTTGTAAGGAACATGCATTTGTGGGATGAGGAGCAGCGCTGAGTATATGGGTTGCGCCCATGAAAAATTTGCCAACTCTTCTCTGCCATTGACTCGTTTGGTGGATTGGACGATTGAAGTTTGAAGAAACAAGACATATTGGCAATTGAACAATTTATTCATTTCATAAACAGGAGCCTCAGTAGCGTGTGGAAGAACCATACACAGCCACAACAGCCTGGCACCTCCTCCTCATGTTGGTCACCAGTCTGGTCACACACTGCTGTGGGATGGCATCCCATTCTTCAACCAGCATTTGTCGCAAGTCAGCCAATGTGGTTGTGTTGGTCACTCTGGCACGAACAGCACGTCCAAGCTGATCCCACAAGTGTTGAATGGGGTTGAGGTCAGGACTGCTGGTTGAAGAATGGGATGCCATCCCACAGCAGTGTGTGACCAGGCTGGTGACCAGCATGATAAATTGTTCAATTGCCAATATGTCTAGTTTCTTCAATCATCCAATCCACCAAACATCAAATGAGTCAATGGAAGAATAAGCTGTTTGGCATTGGCAGAGAAGATTTGGCAAATTTTTCATGGGCACAACCCACATACTCAGGGCTGCTGCTCATCCCACAAATGCATGTTCCTTATAAAAAGCATTGTTACCATAGAGAAATATTCTACCAAACACAAATTTCCTTACTTTTTGTGCTAGCTTTATATACCTCTGATTTTCAGTGTCTCTAGAAAATGTCATAATTATCATATGTTTTGTGTTCAGTTGTAGAGGCAGATGATTCTGACGATGAGGAGCAGGAGCTGGGGGGGCTGTTTCGAGTCAGCCGCCCTCAGAACAGCAAAAAGTCCCAAGCAAATGGCGTCGACAGCTCCCGTTTCGACCCCGACGCCTCCCACAACTGGGACTTGGAGGAGGTACAGTGGTTGCTACACCGGTGTTACTGGGACAGTTAGAGTATTGAGTTCCTAACGTGCTGTTGCTATGAAAACAAATACAAAACGATGTTGAAATGAAAACCTAAGTACTTAAAGGTTGCCATGTTTTTTTTCTTCCAGATGCTAAACTCCATCAGGGACTGCTTTGTTACAGGGAAGTGGGAGGAGGACCAAGATGCTGCCACACTGCTGAAAGAGGATGGTAAGAAAGAAACGAGAAAAGAAAAGAACCAATCCATTCCGCTAAACACACAGATCTAAAAGTGTGGACTTATGGTTAAATACAATTATAAACACTTATAATTTAAACAGTGTGGAACCCTCAGTACCAGACATGTGTGATGGGGTTACTTGACAGGTTTAAGCAATTTGGATTTAGACCTTCAATTAAGAAAGATACCAGTATAACGGAGTCCTTTCATGTGGAACCACGACAGTGTGATAGCATAAAAGACTCTAACATGCAGTGTGTTGTTGTTGTTTTGCTGTGTCTAGAGGAGCTGTATGGTGACTTTGAGGATTTGGAAACAGGAAAAGTCCACAAGGGCCAAACTGGGGAGCAGGATCAGGCGGAGGTACGTCTTATTTATGTGGAATAGTTAAAAAATCAAGATAATTTTCCACTGACTGACTGATCATTGAAACATAATGCAATATTCCTATGTGGTTATGATATAGTTTGCGTATTAAAACACAACATCCACTCCAATGCTGATATCCAATGTTCCAGTGGTCATGTAAAATAACATCTCTCCCACTTCATATTAATCATGGCACAAAACTCCTCTCTGTCATTTCCTCTCTGCCCATTCAATACATTAATTTTAACTTCATTTTGTTTGTATGTGTTAACTGAACTGCAGTTGCCATGGGTGCATGGCTATAGTGAACTTTCTACTAATGTATATAGAATATGTTTTTCAGTACTGCCATACTACTACAAGACAAAAATGTGGACAAAGTGTGAACTTGCATGCTGTAAGTAAAGGACGAGCTTCTCAGACTTGTTACAGGAGAATGATCGCTTTACTGTGGTTAACATTACCTTGGGTGCTGTGTATGAAAGGGCTGTGATTTCTAGGTTTCTGCAGATGTGGATTATAGTGTGTTCCATTTGTAGTCAGATGTTGTATTTTCCGAGGTAAAAGTGGGAAACACGCCCCCTGACCTCGGATTTCCGAGCTCAGAACTCGGGCTATCCAATCCAATCCAATCCAATCCAACATGGCTGCTCCATGCATCAACAGTTGTGAAAGCTGTAGTAACATACAGTTATGAGCACGCCTGTCTTACTTGTGTCTCACTAAATTAGTCGTACACACAGTCCTGTCCATCATGGAGGACATGTTGTCACTAGGGGTGGGAATCACCAGAGGCCTCACGATACAATATCTTCCCGATACTTATGTCTTTAATTTTTTCTCAAATTATTTCCCCAAAAGGAAACTTTGTCAACATGTGTTTTATCTAAAAAGATACATGTCTCTGTTTGTTCATCTCACTTCAAATGTGTTGCTGCAAAATGGGATTGTCAAGCAGACAAACTGACCAACACATATACAGTGGGGAGAACAAGTATTTGATACACTGCTGATTTTGCAGGTTTTCCTACTTACAAAGCATGTAGAACTCTATAATTTGTATCATAGGTACTCTTCAACTGTGAGTGATGGAATCTAAAACAAAAATCACATTATATGAATTTTAAGTAATTAAATTGGATTTTATTGCATGACATAAGTATTTGATACATCAGAAAAGCAGAACATAATATTTGGTACAGAAACCTTTGTTTGCAATACGGACTTTCAGCTCCCTCCAAAGATTTTCTATTGGGTTCAGGTCTGGAGACTGGCTAGGCCACTCCAGGACCTTGAGTTGCTTCTTACGGAGCCACTCCTTAGTTGCCCTGGCTGTGTGTTTCGGGTCAGCCACGACCCATCTTCAATGCTCTTACTGAGGGAAGGAGGTTGTTGGCCAAGATCTCGCAATACATGGCCCCATCCATCCTCCCCTCAATACGGTGCAGTCGTCCTGTCCCCTTTGCAGAAAAGTATCCCCAAAGAATGATGTTTCCACCTCCATGCTTCACGGTTGGGATGGTGTTCTTGGGGTTGTACTCATCCTTCTTCTTCCTCCAAACACGGCGAGTGGAGTTTAGACCAAAAAGCTCTATTTTTGTCTCATCAGACCACATGACCTTCTCCCAGTCCTCCTCTGGATCATCCAGATGGTCATTGGCAAACTTCAGACGGGCCTGGACATGCGCTGGCTTGAGCAGGGGGACCTTGCGTGCGCTGCAGGATTTTAATCCATGACGGCGTAGTGTGTTACTAATGGTTTTCTTTGAGACTGTGGTCCCAGCTCTCTTCAAGTCATTGACCAGGTCCTGCCTTGTAGTTCTGGGCTGATCCCTCACCTTCCTCATGATCATTGATGGCCCACGAGGTGAGATCTTGCATGGAGCCCCAGACTGAGGGAGACTGACCGTCATCTTGAACTTCTTCCATTTTCTAATAATTGCGCCAACAGTTGTTGCCTTCTCACCAAGCTGCTTGCCTATTGTCCTGTAGCCCATCCCAGCCTTGTGCAGGTTTACTATTGTATCCCTGATGTCCTTACACAGCTCTCTGGTCTTGGCCATTGTGGAGAGGTTGGAGTCTGTTTGAGTGTGTGGACAGGTGTCTTTTATACAGGTAAAGAGTTCAAACAGGTGTAGTTAATACAGGTAATGAGTGGAGAACAGGAGGGCTTCTTAAGGAAAAACTAACAAATACTTATGTCATGCAATAAAATGCAAATTAATTATTTAAAAATCATACAATGTGATTTTCTGGATTTTTGTTTTAGATTCCGTCACTCACAGTTGAAGAGTATCTATGATAAACATTACAGACTTCTACATGCTTTGTAAGTAGGAAAACCTGCAAAATCGGCAGTGTATCAAATACTTGTTCTCCCCACTGTATAATAAAAGATCTATACTTGACGTCTGTATATCGATACAGTATTGCCACAAAAAATATTGTGATACTATGCTGTATCAGTTTCCCCCCCACCCCTAGTTGTTACGCTGTTTGTATGCACAAAAAAACAGCGTAATGCGTTGTTGTAAATTGGCATTGCTAACGATGGATAACCTGGATAGAGCTAATAAAAATAATGAAAACGCGACTTGTAAATGGAACGCAGTCTGCTCGGTGTGACTTCATTCCCAGCTCCGGCTTCTGAGTTCTGAGGTAAATGGAACGCATAATTAGCCTGGAAACCAGGCAGCTCATGTTTCATTTGCTCTGGCAGATATAGCTGCCCCCCCCTGCCATTCAAACAGATTTGACCAATCACAACCTTTTATTTAACATGGGGCTGGTTCTAAGATGATGACTGACAAAAGGAGCGTCATTTTTTGAATGACGTGACTAGCCTTCTCCGTCCAGCGCAAATCCATTGTATTCCAAACTGTCCAAATACCTTATAGACTGCACTGTGTGTTTGGATGGACAAACTAAAGAGAAGAGTGTTCCCAGCTGTTCTCTATACTCTGAATGATCTTATGTGAAACACTAATGCATGGGGGGTCCCAAATGGATTTTTGTGATGTGTTGTGCAAGCTTGTACATATGACAAGGTACCTGGTACTATGACAGTATCTGAAACATACCTTATTTAAGTAGTCACAACTTACTGACACAGCTGATTTAAATTTTCTGTTAAAATATATAGAAATGGTTTGCAGCTTCTGTCAACTCATTAATACCTTTTAGTTTCCTCAGTCGCAGTCTTGTATAAAGTACTTGAAAGCAATACTTGAGTAAAAGTACAAGTATCTTACCAGAAAATGACTTGTTAGAAGTTAGTCACCTTTTACAATATTTCTTGAGTAAAAGTCTTAAAGTATCTGATATGTACTGTACTCAAGTATAAAGAAAAAGTCTGATATTTACTGTACTTGTTAATTATTAGAAGATAATAAAAAAAACCTTGCTTATGAACTTAAATGTGACTTCCTCATAGTAAAGCAAAATAACCATGGTTTCCACACCTTCTTAAACATCAAATTCAAAGTCTGACATCAACAAAGAGAAAAACAGACACAGAATTTAAATTTGTTTTGTGAGGAAGACTCTTTCACTCTGACGTACGAGAGCATTTCTTGCAAGTAACGAAGATGCTTAAAGGAAATTTATTTAGGAAATGTAGTGGAGTAAATGTAAACGTTTCCAGAAATATAAATAACGAAGTACAGATACAAGAAAATTCCAGACTGATCTCATGAAGTGGTGTATGTTTGACACGCCAATTGGTATGCCACTATTGGCGTGTTATCAAGATGCATACTCGCTTTTTAGCGTGTTTATCAACGGCGTTTGGCCTCCATTGACTTACATTACCTTGCGATTGCGTGTGAATTTACACCGTAGCGAGTAGTATGAAAGGGCGAAAATCGGTGTAGGGAGGTTGGTCGGGGAGGAGGATGGGACAAACACAGGACTTTCATCCAGGAGACCGGGGATCGTGTCCCGCGAGTCACGTTTCCTAAACTCAACCATCGCTTTCTTCTCACACACGCCAAGTGGCGTGTGTGTTTACGTCTGCTGTATACAGCGTAGACATACACGCGGATAGCTCAAAATGCGTACAGAAAGAAAGTGGGCGTGTATGTTTACGCGAAGTCATGATGTCATGTTGGAAAATTCTACTTAAGTACAGTAACAAAGTATTTGTACATTACATTACAACACTGCTCAGTTAGATGATGTTTTGTCTTATACACCTGTCCCCAGCAGAATAGTGAGAACGATGAAGATGATGGTGATGATAATGAAGAAAGTCTGGTGAAGGTAGATGATGACGAGGTCCAGAAGAAGAAGCGTCTGGAGAAGAAACAGCGGCTGAAGGAGCGGTTTAATGCGGAGTACGACGATGAAGACGCCACTTACTTTGACGACCTGAAGGAGGAGATGCAGAAGCAGGCTGAGGTACCGGGTTCTGTAATACACAGCAGCTGCTGGAATTCATTCATTTGATAAGATTCAGTATACATTTTAGAACCGGCGTTCTCAAACATATCACTCAAAGGTCCGAAATGATTGGCAATAACAAAATAACATTATTCAACTCACTTTGAACTTTTAAGCAACATACATTCAAGTTGAGTTCTCTGTTTTCCTGCTCAACTTTTGGACAGATTTTGGTACTGGTATTTTGTACCTTATTTTTTTCTTTTTTTTCTTTCTCTCCAACGTTTTTATCAATTTTTTATTTTTTTTTTAAGTATGAACTGGGTCCGGATTTACTTGCAGTTTGGACCTTGGTCCAGAGTAGATTCAGAAGGATCTATGATGACACATTGATTAGATTCGTATTTTCCCGGCTTATTTATGACAGTGTTTTTCCTGCGTTCTGTCCTCAGCTGAACAGGGAAGAGTTTGCGGATGTGGATGATGAGACCAGAGTGCAGTACGAAGGCTTCCGACCAGGAATGTACGTGAGATTGGAAATCTCCTCTCTGCCCTGCGAGTTTGTCACCAACTTCGATCCCCATTATCCAATCATCCTTGGAGGTCTGGGCTCCAGTGAGGGCAACGTAGGATACCTGCAGGTATGTTTTGTTTGCGTATGACTAGTAGTACCTGTGGGTGTCCTATGAGGTTGCTGATCATTTACATTTTGTCTAGGCTTTTTTTTCTTCATAACTAAGCTATTGGGAAGGATTTAAGTGAACTCTGGTATGTTTGCTCATCAAACTGTACAGAGATGCCAGGAAGGAAGAAGGTTGAATTAGATATATAGATAATTGCATTTTAGACAGTAATCCTGTTTATGATATTGTTCATTTCACCAAGTAATGTAGAAGAGATGCTGGTTTATATGATTATATATGCAAGGAGCTATAGTTTCTTGTGCTGTGGCAAATGTGCAATGAAATGATCACATGGAAACGGGGTGCGATTGTGGGAAATGTGTTAATTTCAAATGATTTTAAAGTGGATGTTTTTTTTCTTTTCATACAGTTCATATAATAGCCCTAATTTTCCTCCTTCTTGCTAACATTTTAAAATGGTGGGCACATATCTAAGTGTGTGTGTGTGTGTGTGTGTGTGTCAGATGCGACTGAAGAAACACCGCTGGTATCACCGCATCCTAAAGACACGGGACCCCCTCATCTTGTCGTTAGGCTGGAGGCGCTTCCAGACCATCCCCCTCTACCATATTGAGGATCACAACGGACGCCACCGTCTGCTCAAATACACACCGCAGCACATGCACTGTGGAGCTTCCATCTGGGGTAAGGCACAGTACACTACAGCACACTACACTGTTGCTGTCCATTTCTTGTCATGGACCTTAACTAGATATTGTGTTATATATTTATATACTAGAGCAGCAAAAGCCAATGTGTGCTTGTTTTACTGATATATATATATATATATATATATATATATATATATATATATATATATATATATTTAACGATATCTTTTGCATTTCTAATCCAAATATCGTCAAACTTGGAACTGCACTTACTTGTGCCCATAGCAAGACACCTGTCAAGTTAGAAATCCATCGGACTAACGGTTCGAGAGATATGCGTATATCACACAGACAGACAGACAGACAGACGTTGCTGCAATTTATAGATAGATAGATAGATAGATAGATAGATAGATAGATATGTGCTTGTGATATATGTGCTTTAGACAAACTATTAATGCTTGAAAACCTCCCCTCTTTATTATGTTGCATTGCTGGGATAAAGCTTGACATCTATTTTGCAAAGGCACCATCTCTGCATCTGGGTCTTAGCGCCACCCAGGACAGTTGTGATTGGTATAAAGAAATACAAACAAGCCGGAGCCCTTTTTCCCCTTATCCCAGAATAGATGAGCTGTTTAGCCAGGCAGACCATGCTCCAGCGCTGACTCAGCATGTCGCATTGCGAGACTACCTTGTCCGAATTCTATCCAGTATTCAGCCTCACACCTGATCAGTCTGTGATGGTCCTGTGGTTTACTGCTGTGGTTATCTTTGTGTAAAAACGGCTCTTAGTCTATGCTTTGATGCTCTCCTTTCGCAGTAGTTCTACAAAGATATTGCAGAACTACTAAAGATATAAGAGAAAAGAGATGCCACTCTTCCGCCTGACATCACGCGCCTGATGCCAGGCTTTATCCTGGAAATGTACTTCTGATGATCCAGACTAGTTCCCGCAAGACTAGATTAACTGAAATGTTCAGTATACAATATAATAATATGACGATTTTAAGGCCCCAGCCAGGCAAACAGCGTCTTGCTTTACTTTTCACTCTTTCACTAACTGGTAATGTTGGTATTGTCAATGGTAAAAATAGTACTCCAAATGTATTTTTCTGAAGTAAAACCATTGATACCTCACTAGTCTATATCCACGACGTTCCACTTCCGGGCTTGCTCCGGAACCACAGGAAATTCCGCCAGATGCATGTCACTGCCGATGTACGTCCCCTTCCTCTGTCTTTGTGTTGGCGTTCTAACCTCTGGTGGATTTGTGAGGACTATGGTTAACTGCTCCTCAGATCTCTGCAGGGTAAATCCAGACAGCTAGCTAGACTATCTGTCCAATCTGAGTTTTCTGTTGTATGACTAAAACTACTTTTGAAGGTACACATGTTCCACCAAAACAAGTTCCTTCCTGAAGCTATTTAGCAGAGGCACCGAGCGGAGCTTAGCACCGCCCACGACGATTGTGATTGGTTTAAAGAAATGCCAATAAACCAGAGCACGTTTTCGTGCTCTGGGTGCTGTGTGGACTAGCTAGACCCTCCTGTGTCCAAGTGAGACTAGTACCACACAGACATCCTGCATTGAAATGTTTACTTAAAGTAAAGAGTCAAAGAGAGGCATTATCACACACAATGTAACGACACATTTACTTCACGTCTGTTCAGGGTGGAGCTTTCAACTCAACATAATGCATCTAATGCATCATATTTCTTTTTTTTTTTAAACACTTTATTTGTACTTTTCCAATTATCACATAAAACAATCATAAAAACATAAAAAAAATATTCTCTATTTTACAAATAACCATAGAAAAACAATCCCAACAAGAGAAAGACAAAGACGGACCGAACCCAAAATCAGCCTGACAGACTTGTCACAGACAATAGACGGACAAAAACAAAAGTACACCTAACATTCCTTATTACAGGACTTAATGCATCATATTTCTATTGTGTAAATAAATTCTGAATTTGCAATGTAACCGTTAACATTTCTCATGAGTCATCATGTAAATGTAGTAGTACAGTGTTTTCCTCTGAAGTAGAAGTACACAGTAAGTCAGTAGTATACAGTTGAGTTGCTTTGGGGGCCTTCTGTAGCAGCAATACAGGAGGCCAAGCAATCAGCCTGTTCCAAACAGGCACGTTCTGAACAGGCACTGCACTAGTATACATAAATACTGATCTATCTGTGAAAAGATAATATTGGCTGATATTTCGGCCATGCTGATACATTGATATCAGTCCGGCTCTAATGAGTTACATGCACTATAATAAAGACACAACAATGTGGTAGTATTTCTCAAATTTGACTGCCGTAATACCTAATTCAACTATGGGCACAATCATGTAACATAATCGTGTACATTTAGCTAATGTTACTGTGATTAATTAGCATTGGCACTGTAAAGTCAGTAGATGTAATTTCTCCCTGTATAATGAGACTTTTATTCCTCAACTGTTATACGAATTGTTTTGCAGTCATGTCTAATAATGATCAGCTCTTTCTGATAATGACTAGTATTATCTCTCCCCCTTTGTCTCACTGAAGGTCCTGTCACGCCACAGGGCACCGGCTTCCTGGCTGTGCAGTCAGTAGCGGGAACTAAAGTAAGTCCGTTATTCACTCTAGTTCCAGCAGTGTAGATGACTGTGAACAGTTGTTTCAAATGAATAACGTGCCAGTAAAAGTGAGAACATTACCAGCTGCCCAAATTCCTGTTTTCTTTCTGCAGGCTAATTTCCGTATTGCAGCCACAGGAGTCATCCTGGACCTGGATAAGTCTGTGACTATAGTGAAGAAGCTCAAACTCATCGGCTACCCCTACAAGATCTTTAAGAACACCTCCTTCATTAAGGTAGGGAAACGTTTATTTACTTTTATCTACATCTCATTTAAAGTCCACGGTCAATATACAGCTTTCAGCTTTTAAGTAAAAACTAAAAACTGGTAAAATGACATGTAATAGGAAAAAAATACACATAATTTGCTTAAGAAACATTCATTATTGTCAGTTCTTGTTTTTAGAAAACTTAAAGGGGAACTATGATGTAGCATTTTACAGATTCATACTTGTATTTTGTGTTTCTACTAGAACATGTTTACATGCTTTAATGTTCAAAAAACACTTTATTTTTCTCATACTGCCCATGGCTGCTGCACCTGTCTCTTTAAGCCCCTCCCCCCCCCTCTCGAAAAAGCCCAGTCTGCTCTGATTGGCCAACGTGTTTTCTTGGAATCTCCGCTGCGCTCCAGTTTTGTTTTACTAGTAGCAGCTGGAGCTACTGCAACGGAGTATATAGCAGGACTTTGTCCCGTGAAAAATCACCAATAAAGGCTTCTAAACCAACCGGACATGTCCCAGCAGTAATGTGACCTGAAATTGGGGATGATGACCAACATTGGCCCCCAGATTACAGCTATCTGGCGTTAGCATGCAGCTACTTAATATGCACGTGAATGACGTCATCATGCCGTGATGTCTGCGTTCTTTATTCTTTCTCCTCACTGTGTATTAGCCTTCTGAAAATGTGTCCCCCAGAACAGTGTAGTTGAATGGACCTGCTGTAAGCTTTGTACCGTCACATCTACCCTCTGGTTAGTGAGCAGCTCTTTACACATCCAGTGCAAAGAGCCAGAGGCAAGAAGGGGAAGGGGGCGAAAAAAAAAAAAATATTTATTTTTTTGGCAATAAAAAATGTAGCTTTTTCTAAGAAACGGGATTCCTTTTTTTTTAGTAAACAGCAATAATAAATATTTACTATTGCTGTTTACTAAGTATTTCTTACTAAGTATTTCTTATCTGATTACTCGATTAATCGATAATCGGTAGAATACTCGATTACTAAAATAATCGATAGCTGCAGGCCTAATTGTAATGGAACGAAGCAGCACTTTCTACCGTCAAAAATCACAGATAAAGGCTTCTGAACCAAACACTACCCAATCGGACATGTTTCAGCAGGAATGCGACCTGAAACTGGGGAGAATTTAACAACATTAGCAGCCAAGATGACATCTTTTACTGCCGTTAGCATGTAGCTACATGCGGCAATGTTAACACCGCAGTAGCTTAAAAAAAGAAACTCCAGTAGTTCCTGCCTGGAGCAGATGACCAATCATAGAAGGCCTGAGAAGGCCGGCTAGGTGTTGCGTAACACAGCCGAGAGTAGAAAAAACTGTTTAAACTGGAGCGATCAGAAAAGTTGAAAATCTGAACTTTTTAGCTCACAGGGATTTCTCTAAAATACGTTTACCTCATGTTTTAATGTGTTTCAACATGAAAATCCAACATTATAACATTGTAGAAATGGCAGAAAATACAGAGAAGCATAATATGTCTCCTTTAAAGGCTGATCTGCAGCATCATAATCGTCAGATTTTCTTCTGTTGTCTCCCAAGAGTCAGTTGTCTTGGATTAAAGCAACTACATTAAAGACAGACATGTCACAATAAAACATATATTTGATAAATAAAACACGCATGCAAACATATTTGTGTGTAGTTGTGATGGGACATCATTTGATGCTAGTGCTTGTTTCGCCATTGAAAAGGCCGGACAATGTGAAGAAGCACTGATTTGGAGTGTTCTGATGTGAATTCTCCGTCTGTGTTCACAGGGCATGTTCAACACAGTGCTGGAGGTTGCTAAATTTGAAGGGGCGTCTGTACGAACAGTATCAGGGGTCAGAGGTCAGATCAAGAAGGCGCTGTCTACACCGCCAGGAGCTTACAGAGCCACGTTTGAGGACCGTCTGCTTATGAGTGGTGAGTGTCTGCTTTACTCGTCATGTTCACCATAATTGCCGTTATTCCATAGTCCTAATGCAAAAGTGTAACAACACATTAGACCAGGGGGGTCACACTCAACTTCACTTAGGGCCCGACTGGAAAATGAGAATTGCATCAAGGACCAGACATGTAGAGTTTATTGACATGCTTTTATTTAAGAGAAAAAGTCCAATATTTTGTCTGTATTATTGCATGTCTCATCTAGCTTTCTCACTTATGGCGTTTTTCCATTACATGGTACCTGCTCGCCTCGCCTCGCCTCGACGCACTGTTGTCCGTTTTCCGTTGCAGATTTTAGTACTGCCTCAGCGTGGCTGGTCGTCATAGCGGCGCCGCAGTAAACTGCCGTGACCTAACGTGACACACACAGAACGTGGAAGGTGTGTTGTTGCCACAGCCAGAAAACACATTTAGGCAGCAAAAACAAAAAAAACACAGCTGGCTGAACTATTTAAAAATAGCGGGTTTGTTCAGGACACCCCCGTCTGTCGCTTTCACGTCACCTTTTGGTATCGACTCAGCTCGCTGGGAACCTCGACTGAGGTGGTACTGAAAAAAGTACCCGTTGGCAGGTACCAGGGACTTTTTTTCGTAATGGAAAACCAAAAAAGGCGAGTAGAGTCGAGGCGAGTCGAGCAGGTACCACGTGATGGAAAAGCACCCTTAGTTTGGCCTCGTAAAGATCCCAAAAAGTCGGTGAAAAAGTCCTTAGCCATCATATGATAAAGCCACAAAAACGGTAAAGAAAATGCCCAAAAAAGGTTTTAAAAAAGCAACGAAAACGCAGGGAAAAGTGACAAAATAGTCTAAAAAAGTGCCAAAAAAAATGTAGAAAAAAGCCCCAAAAACATTAGAAAGACGTCAAAAATGTTGGAAAAAACGTTGAAAAATGCACCAAAAACTTCGAACAAAGTCGAAAAAGCGATAAAGACTGGGAGGGCCAAAACGTATTGTGAACCTAAATTGATATTCAGGCTGGATCAAAATCTGCAAGGGGCCGGCTTTGGCCCGCGGGCCTTGAGTTTGACACATGCATTAGACAAATATATATAATAGTTAACTGATTTTTAATGAATGTGCACGGAATACATTTAGTAAACTGCAACAGAGGACGTTCTTTCTTAGAAAGCTGAATCATTCTTCAAATGTTTTCTAAATCTGTTGTGCAGAATGTTCTCTCCTTCGGCTTTACCTGCATGTTGATCAAGATCCTAAGAAACTACAGTGTATGATGAGGACAGCCAGCAGGATCACTGGGGTTGACCAGGTGTCTGCAGCTCAGCTGTACAATGAGCTTATTCCAACAAAGACCGGTCAGATCCTCAATGGTCCTGCTCATCCTCTCCGTCAGAAATTCAAAGCAGTAGGAGGTCAAATGATAGATTTCAGAAGCCAGAAAAAACAACGTGGCAAAGCAGATCATTTGTGCCTACTGCAGCAGTTGGACTGTAGGAGTGTGAGTCTTCACCGGTCTCACGATTCAATTACGATCATCCTGCCAACGATTCCATACCACGATGCATCACAACGCGTCACCTCCTCAATATCATTATATCTTGCTACTAGAGGTGTGAATCTTCAATGATCTTTCGATTCGATTACGATTATCACGTCTTCGATTCGATATCTCGATGCGTCAAATACATTTTTCTATTAAAGCCATATAGGATATTTAATTCGTAGCTTTTCAAGCTTCAAAGACAAAACATTCTGCAGTGCTCTAATACTAAATCAATTGGATACATAAAACTACAGCACTGAGCACATGGCACTTCCTGAATGTGCAAAACATACCAGAATATGTAAACAGAAAGGTTGTTACATTAAATTGTAATCAGAAATAATCGATTATGGCCCGGCCGATTATCGATGCAGCATCGTCCACGATTCCATGCATCGATTATTTGATTCATTTCCACACCTCTAATTGCTAAACATGATTTTCATCAACAAATTCAAGCAGTCATATATATATATATATATATATATATATGTGAACTGCCCTTTTTATTGTATCTGCTCTTAAAACAGACACTTCCTGAATGTAGTGGAGTCTGAACACAGCAGACAACAGAAACAAAAAGAGCAGCGAGCGGAAAATCAACAAGTAACATCAGTAGGCAGTAATCAATTATCGTCTGATTAATTTCAACGGCCCTATTAGACTGCACAATGAAAAACTAAAACTGTCTTTGCTATTTTAACTGCATCATTGCACAAGTATGCAACTTTCTGGCACTTTAATTTCTTTTTTCACTTCCGCAAATATTGCACTTTTTCAGGTTATTGCTTGTCAGAACTTATATATATTATATATATATATCTTATATACGTGTTGTATGCTGTATTGTCCGTACGGACCACATGAATTTCCACTAGCAGGATACAAAAGTTTACTTTGACTTTTTACAATGGCATACTGCTTCTGGAGGACTCCTCTGTAGTTGTATCTTTATGTTGACGTGTTTTGTTGTTGTGCAGACGTGGTGTTCCTGCGCTCCTGGTATCCAGTGTCTGTCCCTCAGCTGTACAACCCCGTCACCTCTCTGCTGCTGCCTGCCGGTCAGAAGGACAGCTGGGCGGGCATGAGGACCCTGGGGCAGCTCAAACATGACCTGGGCATCCGCAACAAACCCAACACGGACTCTCTGTACAAGGTAGAGTAGCCCCTTCCAAAAGGTCCTACCAACTATAGCTCTGATAAGGAAGCTTTTAATGTCTGTGAATTGAATTGAGTCTTTAAAACGGATCGAATGTTTGGATCTGTTTCATAAAGAAAAAATAATTACTGAGTTGTCATGCAGCTAAAGTATCTGTGGACCTGTCCTTAACATAACAGTCATCCTAAATCCGGACTTGATCAAGTATATCCATCCCTTTCCCTTCCAGCCGGTGGTCCGAGCTCCAAGGCACTTCAACCGCCTCCACATCCCCAAGGAGCTCCAGAAGGCCCTGCCCTTCAAGAGCAAACCCAAACAGCAGCAACCCAAAGGAAAGACGCCCCGAGATCTCCAGAGGCCCAGTGTGATCAGAGAGCCTCATGAGAAGAAGGTGAGGAAACCTGACTCTAAAGTCTCCATCCATAGTTAGGAGTGAGCATTTATGACCTCAATCAAAGCACTGATTTATACCGATCTGACAACATAAAGAGTATTGTGTGTACAGATCTTACCATTAAAATATCGTAACTGATAGAAATAATGGCCAAAACTGTGCAAATAAGTTGTGGATTTCTTTAAGTACAGCGTGACCCGGACTACTTCCTGTAGTATAACATGGCTTTATCTCTAAGCAATTCTTTTCTTGTCCTGTTCCTTAAGGTGGCGGCCCTGCTCCTTGCTCTGAGCACAGTCCACAACCACAAGAGGAAGAAAGCCCACACAGCGCAGCACGCCAAACACAAGGAGTTCCTGCAGCAGAAAGAGAAACTGGAGGAGGCCAAGCTGAAGAGACAGAAGGAGGCACGTAAAAAACTGTACCGCATCCAGGGCCAGGTGGACCAGAAGAAGAGCAGGTCCAGTCTGAAGGGGGCGCCCCAGGACGACTAACTCACTGAATCTGGACTCATTTTTATTGTATTTTTCAAGATGTATTGATATTAAACATGAGTTGTAAAGGAAAAGTGATCTGTCTTTTGAAAGTTGTTTTAATTAAGGCATTAAGATCAATTTCCAAAAGATGATTTTTTTTATTCCTCTTTTTAGTCAACTTTAGCATGGGTGTATTCACTTATGCTGAGCACTGTACATACATACATACACACACATACATACATACATACATACATACGCTCTATAGCAAGCCATTTGAACATTTAATAGCTAGACTGGATATCTATTGCAGATATCAGTAATTCAACTCTTCCTAGTCAAAAAGAACAATTCAGATATGCACAATGACAGTCTTCCTATCTACAATTGTCATTTCAGATATCCACAACGTCATTCCTACTAGTACAAATGACGTCACATTTCCCATTCATGTGTATGGGGCTTTCAATTTCAGATATCCACAACGTCATTCTTTCTATCCACAATGAACATTCCAGATATCTGCAATAGAATTATGACTAGGAAGAACTCCCATTTTAGATATCTACAATACAATTGTTACTAGTCAAAACTAAAGTGAGCCATTTCGGCATTCATTATTATCTTTTTGTTTAATCTGTTTGGTGACGTGTTTATTACATCACTCTCCCCTGTCTAAGCTGTCCTATCAAAGGAAGAAAAAAAAAAATGCTATTATGGATTTCTAAAATGTAATTACAGATGGGAATGTGGTTTGATTAAATGTTAAAACTGCTTGCCATAAATGCACTCACACATGTTATGCATGCATGTGCAAGTGAAGTATCCATATATGAACAAGTGAAGTATCCATGTATGAACAAGTGAAGTATCCATGTATGAACAAGTGAAGTATCCATGTATGCGCAAGTGAAGTGAACTACACACAAAAAGTAAGGACATTTGTGTTGGGTAGATAATTTATTTGTTGTAACGGTGCTTCTTGGCAATAAATATCATGCCATTGGAAAGCCTCATTAGTTCCCTTTTAAATGGTGCCACGTTTGTAAGGAACATGCATTTGTGGGATGAGCAGCAGAGCTGAGTTTGTGGGTTGTGCCCATGACAAATTTGCCGCAGAGCGCAAACTTTGACTTGTTGCAGCTAAACCTTTAAGGCGCAACCAAAGCCAGAAGCAACTGATGTCGATGTGCACTGCGCTGCAATATGCTCTGCGCTTTTACCTCTGATCACGTGAAGGCGGCAGCTGCCAGGCCAGGGACTCGGTTTATGCCACTGCGCTAAGAGACATACCATTCATGGATCGGTTTATGCCGCTGCACCAATGACATACCATCAGTCACTTTTCAGTCTGTGTGTCACTCTGAGTTTTGGCCGCCTGTTTCCTCTATCCAGGCTGTATCTCTTTTTTATTTTTATTTTTTTATTTTTTTTACCTGAGATAAGTATCTCATTCATTTAGTAAAACGGGGCAAATATTGTGTCTCAGTTGAATGCAGGAGTAAATGTTACATATTATTAGTGCTATGGTAAAGCTTTTATTGTGAAGGACTCAGGCCGGACGTGTTGCTGTTGCCTCGAGCGGACCTCAAGTCAGAGGCTCCGGGAAAATAAGAGTTAGTTGGTTGTATAAGGTTGAAGGTTAAAGATTAGCGGCTTGGTCTTCTTCATACGGACTCCAGGGCTGTTTTTGAGGCTGACTCTTTACAAGATGGCTCCGACTAATGTCATTAAATACACTTCAGAAGAAGGTAAATATACGAACGTTAGCTTTCCCAGCGTTAACGGTTAGCTTTTAGCCTGCAATGCTCTCTCTGCAACCGCTGTCCACTTGTAGTAACACCACGTGTATGTGACAAGTTATACGAGCTATTAACGTTGTATGACATGTAACCGGATGCGACCGTTTATTTCTGTGTAAAGTTAGCTATTATATAACATGTATTCCATTAGTAACTTTAAATGACAGAGCAGGTAATTACAAGTTAAACATGTAACCCGTCATGTTGACTTGTATGATGGCAACTAAGCAGCACAACCAGCTGAGTGAGTGTCAGTGTTCACAGTATTCAGGTATAGTAAGTAAGTAACATTTATTTAGAAGCGCTTTTCACACATAAAGTCACAAAGTGCTTTACAAGGACAACAAAACACAAGTCCCAGGATGACTACTAGACCTACTATCATTACTTTAGCAACACAGAATGTGAGTTAAAGAACTGGTTACAATCATGACATATTATATAAGGTAGAGAGCAGGTCTGCAAACTAATTAGCATTTTTGAGGGGGGTGGTTGGTGAGCGACTACACAAATATCTATATGCAACCCACTAGACTTGCTTACTACTTTACTAAGTACTAATACTTACCATTAACCTGTTTGTACTTGTATGATCTTTGCCATTAATCTGTTTATATTTTTATGATCCTCGCCTGTTTATATTTGTATGATTGTTATTGTTAACCTGTTTAAAAAAAAAAAAAAGTATATTGTTAACCTGCTTACATTTTTATGATCCTTCACAACTAGGGGCCGTTAAACGTGAACTATACTAGACGCATCCAAGGTGGCGCGCGCCATCGTGACATCAAAATGACGCAATATCCTGCCGGCGTGTCCGATTTATGGCGCACGAGCAGAGGTCGCCCACGACTCTTTTTTTTTTTCAGCAGCGTGCGACAAAGCGGAAACAGGAGGCTTGAACGAGTTCGCCGACAACCAGATACCAGGACTCTCAGAGTGACTGCAAGTCTCTCTGGTAAACTTACCGGGTTAAGATGAGTTCTTTTATGGTGAATGAAAGGCTTGATTCCACCAAGTAAGTCATCGAATCAAATCGAAGCATTGGCGTCAACGCTGCTGCCAGTTCTGCCGTTGTTTACCTTTTCCTTCTTCTTCTAGTCCGTAGAAAGAGCAACGTCTGTAGCCTTTCCTCATTAGCGCCACCTCTGTGTCGCAACCACCAGCGCGGGTATAAATAGTCACGGCGATCCCATGACGTCACATTTGCACGCGCCAGCTGGGCTGCGTCTAGTGTATAAGAGCCTTTACAGAGTCAACGCATTGGTATGCAGGCACCCGCAAGGCTACACATCGCTACGCTTCCACCGCCATTATGCGTCGATGCGTAGCAAAATGTGTCGTCCCAGTTTTTGTTACGCGACGCGCCGATGCACGCAATACTATGCGTTGTCGGTGGGGGCGACATTGAAAGTATTGTATATTATTTCAAGTATATGTTATATTTACAGAAGAAGGTTTGAATACAATGGCGCCGACATCCGAAAGTACTGGAAATGTCTCTCCTCGTCAGAGACACAAACTCCCCATCCTGAACTCTTGTTCGGTTTAAATGCCGAACATACCACCGCCTATCTCTGCGCTGCCTATTTTGTTGCTGCCGGCGACATAAAATTAGCAACAGGATGTACTTCTCTTCAGTTGCCATTTTGATCTGAATATCACCCGACTCTGCTACCCCCTGTTGCGTGAGCGGTGTGTTGCATTTCACGCATCGGCTGTGACGCTTGCGTCCGCTGTGTAGACTATGAAAGGGAGCGCGTCGCTCGTGTTGCTTGCAATTTTTTTACGACAAAAGTAAAAATTCTTTGATTGGAGCTTGTTAAATGTGAATATGTTCTAGTTTCTTCTCTCCTCTGGGACAGTAAACTGAATATCTTTTGAGTTGTGGACAAAACAAGACATTTGAGGACGTCCTCTTGGGCTTTAGGAAACACTGATCCACATTTTTCACCATGGTTTTATTGTCTCCCATTATACATTATATGTTATCACGTAGTTGTAATTTTCATTTAAAGTATATTTTTTTTCTTTTCTTCTTTGAAACATTTGTCTTACTGTACAATCCCTGATGAACATGAAGTCCCATTTCTTACCTTTCCAGGATGCAGATGTCCATTAGAGTCCGAGCTGCAAGCAGTGCTGCAGCAAAGGATCATGGTCCTGGACGGTGGTATGGGAACCATGATCCAGCAGCATAAACTTGAAGAGAAAGATTTCAGGGGGGATGAGTTTAAAGAGCACCCTCTTTCACTGAAGGGCAACAACGACCTTCTCAGTATCACGCAGCCCAATATCATTTACTCGATACATAAGGTACGTCATCCAGGATGAAACATAACTGACTACTTTGGCTTATTTACCCATAGTGATATCCAGTGGTGGAATGTAACGAAGTACAAATACTTCATACTTTTGACTTTTACTTTGTTACATTTTGCAGCAATTATCTGAAGCCAACCCAAGTGCAAATTAAGTAAATGGTATATTGATTGTGTTGCTCAAAGCAGTCCGCAATGACATTTAACTAACCCAAAATCCACATGTCTTAGTCCTCACTGTGAACTGTCTACTATGTCTCTTAGGGCTGCACAATATATTGTTTTTTAAAGTATTGCGATATCAGTTGGCGCAATAACCATATTGTGAAATCACGATAGACACTCAAAGAGTTGTGTGTCAGTGTTAGTTGAAAGAAGTAGAAAACAAATGGTGTCTAAAATGTCATTTTTGTGTTCTTCTTTAATAATTTTAATGTTCAATTTGTTAAAAAAAAAAAAGCATGTTGGACATTATTTCCTTTCATTCGTTTTCATTTCAACAAGCACTTTGTTGTTTTTTAGCAGAATACTGAAAGCAGCAGAACCGAGAACACTTTGATATGTTTATTTATCACAAGTAATATCGTAATTGTGATATTTAACGCTCTGGGTTTATAGGACTACCTCCTGGCTGGTGCTGACATCGTGGAGACCAACACGTTCAGCAGCACCTCTGTCGCCCAGGCTGACTATGGCCTGGAGCACATGGTATGATGTCTGACGCTGCTAGACCACTGTGGCCAGCTGTATACCCTTCGCCCAGTTCTGTGACCTTGCTCTCATCTCCACCATAAACTACAACATCCTCCATGCACTGTACAGACATTGGCCTCACACCTTTACCTGTGAACATAAAATACATGTATTGGTCCATTTCACAGTATTTTACAATTGTTGTGGCTCCATTTTCACAACAGAGTGTCAATTTGCAAAGCTGATATAGTCACTGGACTAATATTGGCACGTAACACAAAATGTAATTATTTGTTGAAGATTCAATAGCATCATATTTTCACCCTTATTATCTGACAGTATTGGCAGTTGTGGTATCGGCCTTAACTATATTTTTGTCCCAGCTTTCTTCTTGCTTTAAAACGAGACTTGTGTTCTGTGTTTTCATTTGTTGTGCAGGCTTATCGCCTCAACAAGGCATCTGCGGAGCTGGCGAGGAGGGCAGCCGACGATGTCACCAAACAAACTGGTCAGCTGAATTTTTAGCATTACAGCAGCAAAGCATCGGTAGATAACTGTACAATCCCAGACTCTCGGGGATTTCCCTACTTGTGTAACATCAACTCTAATCTGTGTGTGATATCAGGCTGTAAACGTTATGTGGCCGGGGCAGTGGGTCCGACCAATAAGACCCTGTCTGTGTCCCCGTCTGTGGAGAGACCTGACTTCAGGAACATCAGTAAGTACTTACTTTTTTTTTGTCTCTGTGCATGTTTGGACACTGTACAGTAACTGAATGAATCAGAGGCTAAGAGTTGGACGAGGGCCTGGGAACGAAGTGAATGAAGTGATTAAAGGAAAGGGAGAGAAACACAAATGACACAAAATGAAAGGACTTTATCATAAGGTGTAACATTTCACTTTGACCCACCAAGTGACCACAGCAGTTCAGTTTGTATTGTTCATGCTGGCTCACTGTTAGAGCTGTTACACACCAACCAGACGGCCGACCGTCGGCAGAAAAGCCAGTCGGACTGATCAGTCGGGTCTCCAAAAAAATGCCTCAAAACACACTGAGGCGACGCCGACTTGAGCGTACGCTCTGCTCGTGCGCGAAACGTAATACGTCTCCATAGCAGCAGGCGGCGCTTTTCTGTATTGTTTCCCAGAAAATGAAAACCGGCAGCTGATTGGATGAACGCGTCACGTGGGTCTTTTTTCTCCAGAAATTCACAGCCAGACTGTCATGGCGGCTTGTTCAGAATACAATCTCATATTGTACTAAAATAGTTCACCGAAACGTGTTTCAGTTTAAAAGATTTGTCAGATTTTGAGAGGCTCATCCGCTCGCCATTTCCGGGTGAGTCCCGACTGCCCTGTCTCTGACTGAGCATGTCGGGTCGGCCAGAATGAAGGCCGACAGCTCCTCCAACGGACGACGGCATGGAACACACCGAACAGACTCGAGTCACCGACCTCGCCAGACTGTCTGACGGCCGATTATCGGTTGGTGTGTCAGAGCCATTACACTGCCATGGCTTAGTGCAGTGTTTCTCAAATGGGGGTCCGTGTCCCCCTAGTCCCCCCCCTACTTTGAAAGACTGCAGGCTGTACATGCGTTTTTTTTTTGCAAAATGTTTTTCATTTACAAGGCTGTTGTACCAGACCATTGTTGCTTTTTTCTACCAAAAATGAGATGTTTTTGTCGCCTTCTTTGGACCCATTCTTCCTTCCCTCCTTCCTCTGTCTTTTTTTTCTTTCCAAGTTTCTTGCTTTTTTCCAATTTTTTTTTCCCCTGCTTTCTTCAAAAATATTATCACTTTTTTTCTAAGTTTGTCGCTTTTTTAAAATGATTTGTCACCTTTGTTACCTTCCTTCCTTCTTTCTACTGTTTTTTTCACAGTTTTTGTTGCTTTTTGAAGTTTTTGTCGCTTTTAAAAAAAAGTTTTTGTTCTTTTTTCGACCTGTTCTTGCCTTACCTCCTTCCTTCTTTCTACCGTCTTTTCCCAAGGTTTTGTCGTTTTTTTACATTAGCCTTTAAATGTTTTTCAGTTACAAGGCAGTTGTTTAGTAAAAATGATTCACGCTGGTCAGAAGGTTACTTGGCTTAAAAAAACAATTCAAAGGGGGCACATTATTGAAAAAGGTATGAGAACCACTGGCTTAGTGGGACACTTGAATTGAACTGAGCCATTGTTAATGTTATTTGTAACACCTGTGCTTTAACTACTACGACAAGTCAAAATGTCTGCTGTGAAAACATCGAATGACACCAACATGCGAATGAGCAATGTAATGCACAGTTTATAATTAGGTTGAGTGAAATGTGTTTGTGTGTCTGTGCTTTCCCCAGCATTTGATGAGCTCGTAGAATCCTACACAGAGCAGGTCAGAGGTTTACTAGACGGAGGAGCAGACCTCCTTCTGGTTGAAACCATCTTTGATACTGCCAACGCTAAGGTATCTCTCATCTCATTGGTTTAAACATGTCAGCTAAATAATTTAACTTATTTTGCACAATGAATTCTGTCCTGCACAGTCACTCTAGCAGTTACTAGAGGAAAGCTGCAGTTGATAGGACGTTTCCAGGTTGACTGGGTATATTCTGTAACAGATGGATAATCATTTTAGGTCTTAATGTATGTATTTTTAGACTTAAGACCACAAAATCATTGGCATAGATCTTTGGAAAAACTCCATCGTTTAATCCATTAAATATGTAATTTAAATGTAATGTAACCACGCTCAAGACAAAAGCTGAGATGGCAGTAACTGGTACTTCGTAGTAGGGATCGACCCATACTGGTTTTTCAAGGCTGATACCGATTATTAGTAGATAATAAAACCAATAACCGATATTTGGAACCAATATGCATTTACAGTGACAATGAAAATTAAGATTGGAATGTTACAAACTCAACACACAACTTTGTTTAAATGCTTTAAGCAATTATTTAATAAATGAGAAACTTTCAACATAATACCCAGTAAGAGAGAGTCAGATATTGTTGTGGGGGGGGCATTAAGTCAGACTCAGTGGTGAGTGAAACTGAAGCAGAGGGACAGACACAGAGCTGAGGCCAAGCCAGTAGTTGAAGTACAACACTTTTTAATACATTAACTTTATCAGATATCAGGCAAATAAAACGCTGATACAGATAATCTGCAAACTGCCAAAAAAAAACGGCCCGATAATCAGCCAGGGCCGATAATCGGTCCATTCCTACTTTTAGCAGGTTTTTATTCTACATTATTGGATTTACCTGCTGGTTTAGGGATAACAGACTAAATTACCCAAATATTAGTTAATCAAAACTCATATTTAAATTACAGGAAACAGCTTGGCAGGAAAAGTAAGTGAATTTGGCTTTAGTCAAGGTTAGCCGTGGTTATCTCCCCAGCTAGCTTCCTCTGGATGTGGCTCTCCCTTGGTGTGGTTGTTAGCTGGGTTTGGTTGTAGCCCTTTTTTCTTTGTAGTAATACATTTCTATGGCTTATAAAATGCATATAGCAAAATAAATGCCATCAGGTCAGATTCTGGCTCAAACTAAGTTTTGACTAAATATGTACTTGGTGCGTTTTGGCTTTGCCCGGCAGAATTGTCTGAGAACATTGTTTGTTTTTTATTATAATAACTGCAGGATATTACAAACATTCGGGGGTTCAGTACCTTGTGGCACTGAAAAAAAAAAATCTGTTGTGTACTTATGCTCTATGTTAGACAAGACATGTTTTAGGCATTTACTAAATGTCTTTATTCATTGATACTCATATATTCATATATACAGTACATGTGTATAATATATGTAATTATAAGTATTCCTTGTGGACTGATTTACACCTTTGATGGGAACTCTGTTTGAAGTAGCCTGTGCCATACATTTTTAATGGACACCTGCCAGCCAATTAGGACAAGAGAATTTTCTGTAGGCATTATAAATCGAACTTAAAGTGTCTGTTGTGTAACCTGATGTTGTGTGTAAGGGGATTGATATCTCTACCTACCTACGTATGTTTCCCTCTACAGGCTGCCTTGTTTGCCATCGACCTGTTGTTTGAAAAGAGCTACGAAAGGAAACCTATATTTGTACGTCTGTGGTATTTTATTTCTAATCTCTTTGCATATGCAGTTAATATAAAATGCTATTATATTATATTCAAACTATATTTTCCTCCATTTCAATTTATCAACATGTGGCTCATAAAATATCTATAAATTGAGTTTCTGGCCAATTTCAGTTAAAGAAAAACGAATGATGGATGTATTCTGTGGGGATTAGTTGGCTTCTTTAAATGCTCCTCTTGCCATCTTGTCCCATTCAACGTATAGATCTCAGGGACCATAGTTGACCGGAGTGGACGTACTCTGTCTGGTCAGACAGGAGAAGCCTTTGTACTGAGTGTATCCCACATGAACCCTCTGTGGTGAGTTACTGTACATCACACATAACTACGCTTACAATATACAGAACGGTGTCAAACTGATCTGTTGAGTTCTGACAATATCCTAACTCCTTTACACTACTCCCTGTCTGAAGTGTATTCTAGTGCGTTCCTTTTTAACTCTGAGGTAAGAATCTCCTCAGATCTCTGCAGGGTAAATCCAGACAGCTAGCTAGACTATCTGTCCAATCTGAGATTTCTGTTGCACGACTAAAACTACTTTTGAACGTACACACGTTCCACCAAAACAAGTTCCTTCCTGAGGCTATTTTGTAGAGGCAACGGCGCTCCGTCCGGAGCTTAGCGCCGCCCAAGATGATTGTGATTGGTTTAAAGAAATGCCAATAAACCAGAGCACGTTTTTCTCCCATCCCGGAATGCTGTGTGGACTAGCCACATCTGGCAAAGCGAGACTAGGCTAGAGCTAACCCCACAATGAAAAATCCGACTTGTAAATGGAACCCATTCAACTCCGCTCCGGGGTCCGAGTTCCGATGCAACTGGAACGCACTGTTAGCCTGAACTCAAGTCTGAACTCCAGTTTCTCACTGGTTTTGTCCCTCTCTATGTTGCAGCATTGGTCTGAACTGTGCCTTGGGGGCGACAGAGATGAGGCCGTTCATTGAGGCCATAGGAAAAAGCACCACAGCTTTCATTATCTGTTATCCCAATGCAGGTAACCCTCACTCAGTCCAAACAACTACATATCTTCAACACAGTGCAGGCCTGGAATTTGTGGTCAAAATTTACAATCCAGAGTTAAGGCTTAAATCCAAATGTTGTACCCAAATATACAGTTGTAAAGCTTTGGGCTCCCCTTCTTAAAGAGTTTATTAGAATGACTAATTCCAGCAGGTCAACAGAATGTATGGAGTCTTGATAGTGCCAGCCCCCATACCTTAACTTTTCAGACTTTAGTTATTGTCATGTTGAAAAGGCCATTCAAATTCAAATTACATGTCAGCGAGTCCACATGATTCAAGCCTTCCGTGATTGTGCACCCGCTTACCCCTCCTCCACACAGTTGCTAGTAGCCAAGGAGGACACGGAGGATTAAAAAAACATGATGGACTCTTCAGAAGCAGTCATTATCTTCACTCAAGTTTCTGTGTGCGAAAGTCGCCGGACGACACAATCTTCTGAACATAGTCACACTGAGACATCCAGAGAGAGTTGTGTGGAGCTGATAGTCTTAATTAGCTTTGTAGCAACTCATTTGGCGATGGCTTGAATGTAACGGACGTTTATTAATATAAAAAAGTTACGCTCTAAAGCTTTAATTCAAGTGCTCACGAAGAAAAACAAAAAGTAAAATGTTAAAGCTTTTTAAGGAATCACTTTTTACAATTCCATGACAAATACAATTGAATTGAAAGACAAAAGAAGGGTATTGAATTATATAATCTTTTGATCAAGTAATTAGTTACACTGTGGACGTCTATAATAATTCCATTGGCACACTCTACAGTAGACTTCATACAAATGTGCCCTGACCTTGATATAGTCCATACGGTACATACACAATCCTCTCCAAATCAGTGGCATTGTTTACTTCATATTTCTATATAATACAGATTCAAACTTATAAATTAGTTTATATAATACAGATTCAAACTTAAAAATTAGTTTTGGATTAGTGCTTGATGTTAACACACTGTAAATGATTCTGCTGTTCTTTTAAGCAGCTGGCGCACACGCTGACCTGTGGCCTTATTTATGTTGCATCATGTGTCAGGCCACCCAGGATGATGTAATGATTACATGAGCTCTGTTTCTTATCTTCTTTCTGTTAGGTCTTCCCAACACATTTGGAGGGTATGATGAAACCCCAGAAGTAACAGCCTTCAATTTAAAGGTTCTACTCTATTCCAATTATTTATAAATAAAAGTTGAATTCAAAGTGAAAAAATAGAAAAATGTGTGCCAAGTAAGTCAAGCTGATCCTGGCTGCCTCATTGCTGCAGCTAATATTTAGTTGTATCTTCGTCTGCAGGAGTTTGCTATGGATGGACTAGTGAATATTGTGGGAGGCTGTTGCGGCACCACTCCAGGACACATCAGGTCACTGGCCTTTTTTTCTGACAAGAAAATGTCTGTCTTAAATTTCAGGCAATTTTGAAAATTTTAAAATATTGTCCCCCTCATCTCCTACTCATACAGGGCCATATCTGAAGCAGTCAAACACTGTCAGCCCAGAGTTCCTGCTGCTGATATTTATCAAGACTACATGCTGCTGTCAGGTATCTAAACCTCCCGTTATCATCTGTGAAGTCTGCTGTGAAATGACTGATGAATTTACTCTGTTACCTTCATGTTTACAATGTGCATTATATTTATCACTTAATTATCTTCATAGTTTCTAGATTTTAGAGTCCAATTTCTTCAGCGTCTTTATTTTCTATGTCCATATATATATACGAGGAAGCAAAGCATATAATATGTAAAGAAGGAAACTCGTCCTCTATAAAAAAAAATAAAAAAAAAACACATGAGAAAAAGCGTGGCAGATAATAGCGAACTGACTTAATGATAGTCTAAAAATATACATTTACGAACTACTGCTCTTAACTGAAACCATTCAATGAGTCACTGTCATTTGCAAAGTTGTACACTTTGCATTAAAAGCGAGCAGTGGAAGTTTATATGACTTTTTAGCCCATGAGAGGAGAAAGATATTTCTATTTTATATATATATATATATATATATATATTTATAATTTATTTAGAAAATTGATCTTCATGGTAAATTTCCTGAGGAACATTATCTTCTGCTTACTTTTAAGGGAAAGAGTACAACTGTTAATTTGTGCAAATGATTAGTAGCCTAATCCTTGAATGGTATGATTATGACGGTTTCACTTCAGAGCAGTGGTCAGTTAATATCTATTTTTAGGCTGCATACGCATTCAGTCGGTCCGCGATCGTCTGCCTCGCCTTCTCTCGCCGTTTCATCACAGCGGCCGTGTTTCTTTTTTTATAAATAATGTGTTTCACGTTATCATACTTCCACAAGAAGCTGCTGCTCACTCTGTATAAAGTATGAACAATGTGTATTCTCCATTTTAGCATCAGTAAATCTGTTATTGACCTTGCGGTCTGTTAAGGAAAGCCGTGAACGCTCATCTCACCTGGCTCCACCTAGTCCTCCTCCTCAGCCTGGCTGTAGTGAAACGCAACAAGCCAGGCTGCACAGATTAGACTAGGTCAAGTCTCGCTTTATCGGTTATCCTGGATTTATATATTCTGCTTTTGTGAAACAGCCCCCAGGCCCTTTTTATTAGAAGGATTGATGCAAACCTCACACTTAACCCAACCTCCATGTTTACCTGTTCCGTGATTAATTTAATATAGTATAATGTAGTTGGACAAAAACTCAACTCAAGGTACACTTACTAGTTTCCTAGGTCAGGAATGAACTTTCAACAGCTGTCATGTCACACACACCACTCTGCTTCACTTCTCTTTCCTTCATTGTTAAGACTTAACACTTCTTGTTCTCTTTCATATTAAAAGCCTTCTCTTTCCTGCTAGGTTTTTAAACTGGAACATATGCAGGAAGTGTTGAGATTCATTGATGCTAGCTTATCAGTGACTAAAAGAATACTGGAAATAATTAGTGATTACAGTCATAGTAATCATAGTTCAGGAAATTCCACGCTCCTCAATGTTTTTCTTTTCTTCTGGTGTTCATTAACATCCTTTTATTTGTGCGTGCACATCACACCCCCGACTTTAATTTGAATACTGGCTTTCATTTGAGCATTTCCAGTACTGCTGGCTGTGGCTCAGGAGGTAGAGTGGTCATCTACCAATCAGAAGGTCGGCGGTTTGATACCTGGCCTCCCTGGTCTCAATTTAAAAACAGGATGGTAAATGTGATATAAATGTCTTTCTAATTTCCAGGTTTAGAGCCGTTCAGGATCGGCCCTTACACCAACTTTGTTAACATTGGCGAGCGCTGCAACGTGGCTGGGTCACGCAAGTTTGCCAAGCTGATCATGGCAGGAAACTATGAGGTGAGACAGATGTGGAGTAAAACTGTTATTATTTCTGATATTATTTAATTTGTCATTTTCAGAAATGTCAGCCGAATCATGAGCACAGATTCTAGAAATTCTAACTTGATTAACTGTTCATTTACTCTGTGCTTGTCTGTCAGGAGGCTCTAAGCATTGCTAAGGCCCAGGTGGAGATGGGAGCCCAGGTCCTGGATATAAACATGGATGAGGGGATGCTTGAGGGGCCAACAGCTATGACCCGATTTTGTAACTTAATTTCTTCGGAGCCAGACATCGCACGGGTAGGAGATTTAAAGGCAGAGGAAATGAACACAATTTCTTAATAAGAATGTTTTCCCATGTTACTATATTGGGTATATTGCAAATAAATATATTACAGAAATGAATGCCCAATCTCTCACATTGCAGACTGAAATATTTCCGCAACTATTGGATGGATTGTCATAAAGTTCGCAACACAGTCATATCCCATTCAGGATGAATTGTAATAACTTTGTCTTTTCCTCTAGTGCCATCATCACGTTAAAATTTCAATTTGTCCAATAATTTGGTTTCTGACCAAATACCTGCAAACCAACGATATGTTTCAGCCTCAGCTGTAGGGCTGCACAATATGAGGAAAATATGCGATATGCGGTAACGTTGTTGAATATTGCGATAACGATATTACTTGCGATAAATAAACAGTGTATTCTGTTCTGCTACTTTCAGTATTCTGCTAAAATATGAATTGCTTGTTGAATTTAAAACAAATGAAAGGGAATCAATTCCAACATTCTCTTACTGAACAAATTGAACATTGAATTGAATATAAAAGGCACAACTAAAAAAAGAATAAGTGACATTTTAAAGGGCCATTTTCTACTGATATTTTCGTTCAACTAACACAAAATATCTCTGAGTGTCTTTCGCGATATGTTGCAGCCTTTTTGTTTATTGCGCCAGTGGATACTGCAATGACGGTAAAGAAATTATATATTGTGCAGCCCTACCCAGCTGTACATGTGTTAAGTGCTAACTAATACCTTTTTCACACCAATGACCCGGTTAGGACCATCTGACCAGTGTTCAAGCCTTCTTTTGTCAATTCAAACCAAGCCCGCCAACACGGGTCATGACAATTCAGATATGACCTGTGTCACAGCCTAGGAGCGGTGCTTAATAATTACCTCAAATAACCTAAAACCTAAAAAACCTCTCCTCACTATCTGCTAGCTGCCTGTACCCTGAACACACTGTAAAAAAACATCTCCTCACTATCTGCTAGCTGCCTGTACCCTGAACACACTGTAAAAAAACATCTCCTCACTATCTGCTAGCTGCCTGTCCCCTGAACACACTGTAAAAACATCTCCTCATTATCTGCTAGCTGCCTGTCCCCTGAACACACTGTAAAAAACATCTCCTCATTATCTGCTAGCTGCCTGTCCCCTGAACACACTGTAAAAAACATCTCCTCATTATCTGCTAGCTGCCTGTCCCCTGAACACACTGTATAAAACATCTCCTCATTATCTGCTAGCTGCCTGTCCCCTGAACACACTGTAAAAAACATCTCCTCATTATCTGCTAGCTGCCTGTCCCTTGAACACACTGTAAAAAAAAACGTGGTCTCTGTAGACAGGCCAGGCTCCACAAACGGCAACAAAAACAAACTGAGCCAACCTGCACCACCAAACATAACAAACAGAGTACCAGCCAATAACCAACAAGAAGGATTTGGGGGTGGGGGTTGGGGGGTTAGTGCGCATGCACATGCACATGGAGAGCATGGTAAACATACCTGTTAAAGGCATACTATGTAACTTTTCCCTCTTCGGTCCCCCTACAGGTTGTCTCATTGGAACTACAGCTTGCGCGGCTGTAGTTGCAATGAGACAACCTGTAGGGGGACCGAAGAGGGAAAAGTTACATAGTATGCCTTTAAACAGCATATTGGCATTGTCGTTGTGAGCATGTTAGCATGCTGGTGTTAGCATTCAGCTCAAAGCACAGCTGTGCTTGAAATACCGCTTCACAGAGTTGTTAGCATGAATGTGGACTTGTAGACTTATTTGTCAATTATGATCAGCACCCAAATGATGATTGCATTCCTTTGCAGTAGGGCACATGTGTCAAACTCAAGGCCCGCGGTCCAAATCCTGGCCTTCACAAATTTGTATCCGTCTTGAATACATTTTAGCTTGCCTAGGGAAACTATTTTTCACACTGCAATTATGCGACACTTAAAGCAGGATTTGGCAGATTTGCTGCCTTTGAGACGCAGACATTCCCCCAGAAGCTGACACTTTTCATTTTGAGGTTGTGAAACAGGTTGCTGTGACTTGGCTGTGTGGTAGCCTGCTTTTAAAAATGTAATCATTGTTTTATTTGATTTGCTAAACTCTATGATGGCTAAGAAACTTTTTGCTGACTTTTTTAGGGCTTTGTGTCGACCAAACTGTAAGTGAGAAGACTATATGAGACATGCAATAATACAGCCAAAGATATTTGACTTTTCCGATGAAATAATAACCTCTACATGTCTGGCCCTTGATGTGATTCTCATTTCCAGTGTGGCCCTTAGTGAAGTTGAGTTTGACACCCCTGCATTAGGGGCTTGTGTGTGGGGCTAGCCAGTGAATATAAACTTGTTTCAGTTCCCAACTTTGTCATTTCTTGGGGCTTTTACAGCATTAACCATCGCCTTCAGGGATGTGAGATCCTTTTATTTTCCCTCATGTTTTCTCCTGAAACATCTCTCCTCCCCAGGTTCCACTGTGTATCGACTCCTCGAACTTCTCAGTGATTGAGGCTGGGTTGAAATGCTGTCAGGGGAAGTGTATAGTCAACAGTATCAGCCTGAAGGAAGGGGAGGAAGAGTTCCTGCACAGGGCTGCCACTGTGAAGCGCTACGGAGCTGCTGTGGTGGTCATGGCCTTTGATGAGGAGGGACAGGTGAGGCGGCAAACACACACACACACACACACACCTTCACACAAAAACACACAATCCTATGTGCTGACAACAAGTCTGCTGTCCTCTCAAGGCGACAGATACAGACCGTAAAGTGGAGATCTGCACTCGGGCCTACAAGCTGCTCGTCGACAAAGTGGGATTTGACCCCAACGACATCATCTTTGACCCCAACATCCTCACCATCGGTACAGGCATGGAGGAACACAACGACTACGCCATCTACTTCATCAGAGCCACCAAACTCATCAAGGTAATGCACCTGTCAGTCCGAGGAAGAATGAACGCAAAGTCAACCAATCCTTACGCCACTGTTAAGCTTGATTTATGGTTCTGCGGAGGCTCCACGCAAAGCTTTCTCCATAGCCTACGTAAGCGGCCTGAAGTTTATACTTGTGCTTTGGTGTGTGCGTCGATCTCTTTAAGAGAATAGCAGGGCCGGCTTTTATGTGTGTGTGGGGAGTGTGGTAGAGCGAGTGAGAGAGTGACGGTGATTAGGTTCGGAGAGAGGAGTGACTCTATATAGACATAGTGATAGAAACTGTCTCCTCTGTTCTTTCTGACCACGTTTGGAAATCTGGAGCAGGAGAAGTTAACCCTCTCCTTGATTTCATGTTGTTTATGGAGAAGGAGAACCAAGAGGGTGGGAAATGCAAAGCTACCAAGCCACGGCCGAGCGACATGCGTCGTGTGGTGGGGGGGGACTACGCACGACAGTAAGCATGATCGGTCCGCGTACAGTACAGGCAAAGACTCTGTGTTAGGGACTGTTTGTTATTTATTTAAGGGGCTACCAAATAGGTTTTGGGATCTTTAGTCAAAATAGACTTGACCCTCCCTTCGGCAGCAATACATTTTTCTATGACCCTCCAAAATGATTGGGAAAACGGGCATGACCTTCCCCAACAATTTATTGATGCCTTCTGTACTGGTTTGCCCTTGGCAAAGATGTACAGATAGCCACTGTTTATTTACAACCATGACATACATGACTTAACCTCTGCTTTCTCATCTTACGCATCACACTCCTCTGTTATGGTACGCATAACACATAAACTGGTTGCTATGGACTCGTCACTAGGCTTCTTCAGTCATTGTATATTTTAGCATACCGGTATAGGTAAAGCTGCCGAAGCTGAACATTATCCAAATTGGGGGTTTGCATGCTACCATTCCATCCTTCTCAAATGAGTCGGGTATGGCTGCAGCCTGGAGACCCCCCCTCTCATGTCCTCCCGGCTGGTGATGAAACTGAGATTAGCTCTAATATTGAAGTTTATGTTCTGCTCGTTCAACGGGTGTTTGGTAAATTGCTCTTCAACGCATTTAGAGAGGATTTGGACCCCTGTTTCTATTCTTAATTCTTATCACCTTAGTGTTGGTGATTTTCACTTTTGGGGCTGGCTAAAACCTCTTTTGGGGGGGGTGCCAACAATTCTTCTATTGGGAAAAACCCTGCTGACTTACTAGCTGAAATGATTTGCCTTTACTCACTTAGTGATTGTGTCCACATTATTGGTGATTATTTATCAACACGCTCATTGTGTAAATATTTTGTGAAAGCACCAATAGTCAACCCTACAATATCGCCGCAATATCGACATTGATGTATTTGTTAAAAAATATCGTGATATTTGATTTTCTCACATCGTGATATTTGATCACTCAGCTCTAACCTCAATCTCCTTGCAAATGGCTAAAGCGCTTTGTTTTCCTACAGTTGGGCTTCTCTTTCTCCCCAATAATCCCTCTGTAATCTCATTGGAGATACCTGTAACTAACATTTTGCTTATGGAGGTTGTTTGGAGCTCTACACAGTCTGGGAGGGAGCAACCTCTACCTGACTGAATTCAATAATACCTTAATTCAGGGGGGGGACGTGTCTTAAAGGGATAGTTTTCAGTGGGGTTGTATGATGTTCTTGTCAGTGTATTACTCCCATTTTCCACCGGGCTCGTCTGTGCTGCGTTCCGGCTGCGCCGCTGTTGTTCCGTCCTCCGCCACCGGCCATACCACACCGGGAGCGTCTCAGAAGCGGAGCGTCTTGTTGCCGAACTCGCAGATTTTATTGTCTCCAAAAGTACTTTAAAGAACAACATGTGTTTATGAAGCTAGTATCTAACTTCCACTCCAGGCACTCCTGCAATTAAACTCCATGTCTTCTCCTTTCTGACGTTGTCTTTTGGTATATTGACTGGATGGTCTTGCTGTTTCACTTCCTGCCCAGCTGTCCGAACGCCCCGCGGCTTGCATGAAAATAGACCTGGCGTGTATCTTCAGCGGAGTGGAGAGCCGCTTCACGCACGCTTCTGGGACGCGCCGTGCCACAGCTGGTGGATTATCAAACATTGACTTGAATGGCAGCGATTGCTCGCGGGGCAGGGGGCACACCTGGAACGCAGCTCAGACGCGCCCAGTAGAAATGAGAGGTTACACTGTGTGTGTGATTGTGTGTTTGTATGTGTGTGTAGGAGACATTACCAGGAGCCAGAGTTAGTGGAGGTCTGTCCAACCTGTCCTTCTCCTTCAGAGGGATGGAGGCCATCAGAGAAGCTATGCATGGGGCATTTCTCTACCACGCTATCAAGGTAAACACTGACACACTGAAAAATGCCTCGTCATTCAATACCCAATTTCAAGGGCACCTGGGTAGATCAGTTGGTAGAGCGCACGCCCATATATCTTGACGCAGCGGCCGCAGGTTTGACTCCAACCTGCGGCCCTTTACTGTATGTCATTGCCCCTCTCTCCCCTTTCCTGTCTTCAGCTGTCCCTTTATAAATAAAGGCCTAAAATGCCCAAAAAATAATCTTAAAAAAAAAGAAAATTCCCATTTCAATACCTAAGGAGTAAATCTCATCAGAGTCAGCGAGCCAATAAGAATGCAGCATGCTTATACCAAGATCTAACAATGTTTGTGATTGGCTGTCTAACGTTACACGCCGCAGAGACACGCAGGAAAAACTCTACGTTACACACAGAGACGGGGCGGACAAAAAGATTTGTGCCGTAATGTTGTAACTTCTTTTTATTTTATAAAATTGGTATCGGTAAAAGTACCGTTTAGGAACCGGTACCGGTATCGAACATTTTTTTAACAATATCCAGCCCTAGCTATAATGTCCCTAGGAAATACCAGTCCAGTGAGCAGAGCATTCACAGGCAGACTTTATTTGTTACATTTATTTTGCTATTTTGGTATCTGGTACTTTGTTATAAATAATGGTGTCTTGTAAGCCCGTTTGGGCTGGGCATTTTGTATGCATGACACAATAATAACATTTTTCATTCATTCATTCATGTACCCCCTCTCCCCCCACTGTCTGTCCTCTGTCCTGTCTCAGGATGGTATGGATATGGGGATAGTGAATGCTGGGAACCTGCCGGTCTATGACGACATAGATAAAGAGCTGCTGTTACTGTGTGAAAATCTCATCTGGAACAGAGACGTGGATGCTACTGAGAAACTACTGGCCTACGCACAGGTACACACACACACACACACACACACACACACACACACACACACACACAGATACGTACATACAAAGAATACATCGTGCTGATGTTGCTTTAGTTTGGTTAACAGATGTTGACTTCACTACTCGTGTTCACAGAACAATGTGAAAGGAGCGAAGAAGGTGGTTCAGACAGACGAGTGGAGAGAAGGAAGCGTGGAGGAAAGGTTGGAGTACGCTCTCATTAAGGTAAAAGAGGCCAGTTGTCTGTCACTTCTAACTGTCACTTCTAACTTCCTATGCACAAACTCTAAATTTGTATGTTAGTGTTGACACATGAAGACTTGATGTGCTTGTAGCTGTTCTCTATACTCTAAATCACCTCATGTATCACTAATATATTTAGTCCCAAACAGAAAGAATGTAAAGTGTCTATATGTAACTTTCAGTTTGTGTTGATTCTAGCGACCCCTTTGGACTAAAGCGATAGTGTTTTTACCACACCTGCTGTTTTCTTTACGGTGCTGTGTTGCCCACTGTAGATTACTGAGTTAGTGTTATAGGGAGGTCATATAGTTGGGATGAATATTTTGCTCAGACAGAAAATCATTCATTTACAATAAAAGAATAAATTACAGATGCATCGTTTCATTTCCAGTGTTGCTTACGGTAACTTAGTCTACTCTGGATGTCTCGGGAGCTAAACCTGGTATCACTGTCTCTGTGTTGTAGCAACCAACGTAGTAATAACTTAGATTAATATAGCGCATTTCATGAAACCCAAGGACGCTTTACACAAGTACAGGGGGACAAGGTGAAAGAAAATAGTAGGCCAACACCAACACGGACTGAAACGAATAAAACGTCCATGCTAAATGAAAGAGGGACATCATTTAATGTTGGCTACTGACTACAACCACATCACGCATTGTAAAGTTATTTTATGAATGAAATAGACATATTACATACCTGAGGGACAATTTGGGGACGTTTTTGAACCATTTACAATCCAGTAATTGTCTCCATCTGTTGAAAGCCTGACCAAGTGTGACTCGGTTTTGTCCGTCGTCTTTCATTTTCCCTTTTATCTTTTATTGTTCTTTGTTTAATGTCCTTCTTTCCTGTGATGGCCCTGCCCCAGTATCAGCCATAACTACAGCAGATCACTTCTAAAATAAAATAAAAATACAATTAGGCCTATATAAAGACATCTCCTGCTACCTTTTACCTGGCTGGATACAAGAACACAGGCTTCTCCAGTGTTACACCAAACTCAGTGACCTGTCAGAATGTGTGACTGTAGCTCCGTCTACCTGCCGTAAACCATTCTGTGACTTCACGGGAAAAATCTGACCCGGGCAAAGGCATTAATACAAACTATATATAAATAGCGTTCCTTTCACTGTTAGTCTCGTTTGCTGTTACAGCTCATTTATGATCATCAGATGAAATATTAAACAGTTTCAGAAACATTTAAAAGTTACATATATTCACTTTAAGCTTTACTTGGCACTGGGATCATTTAAATCATAACTCATTTGAAATGTCAGTGGACCTGCACCTACAGTTGAAGCTGTATTTATTTTGTGTGATTCTCTCAGCGACTCAGTGCAGCAGTACAGGATTATCTGTTCACTTGTTCCAATGATTTAAAATCAAATAGCTGGTTTATACTCTTGCCTGAAACAGAAAGGAAACGTGTAAATGAATGGAATCTACATTATGAGTTGGGCTGTATTTAAACACAGTGTAGATGGTTACAGTGAGCAGGAGGAGGCAGAACAAGAAAGCCAGAACAGTACCAGGCAGTTTTTTGCCCCACTGCTGACCAGATGTTGGCTGAGATGCTCAGCTTTGTTATCAGACAACATACATTTCAGTTCAGTGGAGCTGACAGCTCCGCAGAGTCGTGTTATTGCGACTTCATGACATTTCATAAAATTCTGTAGCAATGGCAATTATTTAGCAGAAACACAATTCACTTTTTATTTAAACATAATAAGAAAAAGCTAACCAAAACATTTGAACAGCCTCTAAAAAGTCTTAGTCTGCCTAATCATCAGTTGCATTCAACCGAGGTCTATCTCTGTTCTCCAACATTCTTGTAAAAATGTAAAATGCTGATTATTTCATCGGCGTTCTTGGCGAGCAAGTCTGCAACCACGTTCCTAACATGCTGGAGAAGCGCTGTTCTCACTCGGATTTTAAGTTTTTTTTGTCTGTGACACCTAAACCTGCTGAGACATGTTAGTGTGTGTACACCTCGGCTTCCTTAAAGCCTCATGCAACATTCTAGACTTGTTTCCAACCGATGAATATACTAGTTCAAAATGATTTGGTCTCTTAAAGGTGCATACTAGTTTAAAGTGATTTTAAGTCAGGTTTTGCAGCCAACATTTTTTTAAAGTGGAAAATGCTTCCAGAAAAAGAATGTCGAGTTTTTGTTTTTATTGTCAAATTGATTTTTTTTTTTTTTTTTTTAACCCTATTTCACTTTTAAAGTAAACACTGACTGAGACCAGTTCTATGTATCTATTTATCTTTTAATAAAATATAATATAGAAATCAAACATAATTTGCTCTATTGTGATTAACAACCCACCCCACACACACACACACACACACACACACACACACACACACACACACACACACACACACACACACACACACACACACACACCTTAAGATATGTGCTCACCATTTTAAAATGTTAGCAAGAACATCAAGGAGGAAATTAAGGGCTATTATATAAACTGTATGAAAATAAAGAATTCTAGGGTAATGTTTTAATTTCTTCTCTTTTCTTCTGTAATGCCCCGTCCTGTGTTGTTGCTGTCAGGGAATAGAGAAGTATGTGGTGGAGGATGTGGAGGAGTGTCAGGCTCTGGTTGACCGCTACACTCGACCCCTTCACATTATCGAGGGCCCCCTGATGAACGGCATGAAGGTGGTGGGAGATCTCTTTGGTGCTGGGAAGATGTTCCTTCCCCAGGTAGGATAGTCTCATGGTCTGTTCAGCCGTGCTGGCTGTCACTGCGCACACTAACCAGGATTGTGATTCATTACTCTGTTACAGAAGTAGCCTCAGGCTAATTAATTAGCTAGTAAGTGGCGATTTTTGGCAGCCAGCCTTCCAAAAGAAAACACAATGAAATGAAATGCTAACCGATCATTAACCGTTGTCTCAGTTCACCTTCCGGGAACTCTGACACATTTTCCGCACTCTGCCTACAGCTGTAGGCTTGTACCGTTAATGTTCTGTGCATTGTCAGACACATGCAGCTACTTTCCTGAAACCGCTTGCGAGGCTGACAAGTCCACAGCGGCGTGTATGTCCGAGCCTGTCTCCACCGTCTCCACCTGCAGGTTGTCAACTGTGTGGTTTGGAATGAAAGGGAGAAAACAGGACTGTAACTTTTTTTTTTGTGATTTTTTTTTTTTGACGACATAGTTAAGGCGGCAGACGTGTGTTGCTTAGGTGGCCGCCTTAACTGCAAAGTGCTGCGGAAAACCCTGCTCATTGATTGCAATGTTTTTTTCGACAGAAAGTTCGGTTACCATTGATAATGTTGGACATTGCCCAACCATTACTCTTGCATTGCCAGACCTCCACAGCGCTGTGAAGTAAGGTCGGCCACTCCACACATTCAATCTGATATAGAAGAAGAAGAAAAAACACTCTGGAGCTTAGCACCGCCCAAAACAATTGTGATTGGTTGAAAGAAATGCAAACAACCCCTGACTGTTTTTCTACCTATCCAGGAGTGTTTGCTCCTGTTGCCAGACTTTCCTCCTCAGCATTGTGGAGATAGGTCTGGCAGTGCGAGACTAGTCAATGTGTAACATTAAGCTGAAATCTATATAACATATAATCAATATTATGTTAATCCGCAGTAGCGTGTAGCAAAGTGCAAATTTCAGGGTGACATTGATTCCAAACAAATATATATTTCTTTTTGTGTATCTCTGTCTGTTTATATTGGATTCAACATTTCTATGCTCACCAATGTATTTCAGCTTTTGTATACGGTAATAAAACTTCAAGTCCTTGTGTGTTTGTAGGTGATCAAGTCGGCTCGTGTTATGAAGAAAGCGGTGGGCCATCTGATTCCTTTCATGGAGAAGGAGAGGGAGGAGATGATGGCATTGTCGGGGTCAACTGAAGAAGTGGTCAGTCTCAACTAAATATGGGTGCATTTAGTTCTCTGATTTTGACCAAGGTATTCCCAAAAAGAGGAGACCTACATGTGATGTCACAATACTAGTTCAACGTAGCGTAGCTCCGTTAAATGAATGTTTGTAGCCTTAAATTCAAGGACGTCCCAAATAACTTACATGACCTGTTGATTTTGTTTACATTACATATCCAAAGTAAAGGCAGTGTTTCCTTTAGGATTTCTTTTAGCAGTGGGGGCAGGTCTGTCCAACAACCCTCCAAATGTTTTACGTATGAAATGGAACTGACACTTCGCTGCAACACAAACAAATATATTTATTCACCTCTATTCACACACAATCAGGCATATTTTCAGTTGTGATTGAACTGTATGTTTTGAGGAACTATAGGGCACTTAATATTACTTAATATACTACTACTTAATATCTGTCACATGAACAGGTCTACAAAAAGAATTTTACAAGAAATTCTTCATAGGGAAACCAAAACCCAAATGACTACATCTATAGACTATTTCCAATTTATATTATATTACACTGACTCACTTACCGTTTCCAGATGTTTGATATCAGGACGATGAGCTGACAGAACTGACAAGTTGAACATTGTCCAATTAGAGCTGTTGGTTTAATAGTCGACTTGGTAGAAAGCGAACGTTTTGACAATAAACTCCATCAACACAACAGTATGTGGAGTTAAACTGGACGGGCCCAATAACCTCTGAATAGTTCTACTTGTTGTTAAATTGCAATGTGAGCGGCAGCCAACGGGGGGGCATTATGTCAGCAGGATAATTTAAAAGGCAACCGCAACTACTTTTTTTTGTACAGCCCTATTTCTGATACCGTGGTGGCAGAAATTTTGCCATGGTGGGCCGCCACTACAAAATCAACATAGAGCAGGGCTGGGCAGTGGTGGCAAGGCTCCAGGTATGAATGTGTAACTGTGTGAATGTGACAGGTCGTCGTTGCAAATGGGAATTTGTTCTCAATCAGCTGACAGGAGTGTAAGTGACTTAAGTGAATTCCTACCGAGGGTTACATATTACCTACAGGTCCAAATGTGTACATACCTATACAATGTACTAACAGAAACATAAAAACTAGCACTAAAGAAATGAGGATGCACATGTGTCTAAAATGCTGACCATTTCAAAGTTAAAGCTAAAGGGATGTCCAGATCATGTTGTTTGCTGCCCTTGATCAAAGTCCTTTCATTGGGTATCTTTATATATATATTTGATTAAAAAAAAAAAATCACATTTCATCACATATGATTAAAGCAATTTTGATGAGCTTGACAGCTGCATTAAGAAAATATAACCTGCATCATAGCTTTTCTTTTAACAGTTTCCTATAATAAAGTATAGTCTTCTATTAGACTTTGTATCATATCTATAGAGAGGTGTCTCCATTTCCAGTATAAAGAAAAGATTCAAATGCAAACTTTCAGCCTCTGGCTGACGAAAGCAACGAAAAGCAGGTATTGTGTACAGCTCAGATTGCATATTGTGTGAGATGCTGACGGAACATACCGTATTTTCCGGACTATAAGTCGCTCCGGAGTATAAGTCGCATCAGTCAAAAAATGCGTCATGAAGAGGAAAAAAACATATAAGTTGCACTGGACTATAAGTCGCATTTATTTAGAAATTTATTTCACAAAATCCAAGACCAAGAACAGACATTTAATCTGGAAAGGCGAGTTATTAAACTACCCAACAGCCCCCAGAACAAGGGGCTGAATACGGTAGGTGTCGCTATGTTAACCACCCATCTGTGGACTCCTTCCTCCAGCTCTGGCCATCTGGATTTCAGCGCGACTAGCTTTCTTTGTTTTCTTCATTGCAGTAAGACTAACCTTTTCTCCAGTTCTCTCTCACTCCAAACTCTCGTTCTGCTACTCGATTACCGTTTTCGGCTGCGTGTTTTACTACCTGCAGTCTCCTGCAGCTTCTTTTCTTTCTCAGTTGTCTTTAGGAGCAGCATATAGTCGTCACAAGCCTAGAGCGCCTCTCGCGGCTGTAGACGGTAATGTTTTCAGCATGAAATAACATTTAAAAACATGTTAAATTATATATATTTTGATATATAAGTCGCACCTGACTATAAGTCGCAGGACCAGCCAAAGTATGAAAAAAAGTGCGACTTATAGTCCAGAAAATACGGTAATCTTTAGAATGTAAATTAGCCAAGCCTGGAAAATATTTGATTTAATAAATATATTTTAACCAGTAAGCTGCTACTGTATCAGGTTTAAAGTAAGACCTGCAGACATCTGTCTTGTCATGACTGAAATTTGCTGGTGGCTGTTATTTTCTGTAGGTTTTGTTTATTGGGGTGCAATGGGGACAGACTTGGTACAAACAAACCAAAGATCGAAAATGAATTGGTGTCTTGCCTTCCATACGATTGGTCACAAAATTCCTGGATTTGCCCCAATCCTTAAGATCCTTTATAAAGTGAGCTGAAGTAGTGACTGTGCCTAAAATCATATATATATATATATAATATATATATGAACGGATTCTATTCTGTTCTCTGGTCCTTTAATTCCTCTGACGTATTCTCTTTTGGTTTGCAGAATCCCTTTCGGGCCACCATCCTTCTGGCTACAGTGAAAGGAGATGTCCATGATATTGGCAAGAACATCGTAGGTGTGGTGCTGGGTTGCAACAACTTCAGGTAAAACTGGTTTACAGTTCCATTTTTGATTCCCACTGAACATTAGTTTATTTTTCTGTGTCAATGACTATGGGTAAATAGCAGTTAACCCTCAGGGGCCTAAGCCATATTTTCCAATAATTGTGTCGCCTGGTTTCCTTGTGTAATAATGCATGTATAACCTTAACCCTGTGATGCACAATCAAGTTATAGACATAATTTTCTTCAGAACAACCTGGGCTATCAGGATATGCAAGCTGCAGGGATGTCACATGAATGTATACATTTTGATATGTCTATGAAGACAAAAGAAAACTAAACAGAAATTGAATCTCAGAGAAATGTATTGAAATCACAATAAGGTACATGAAGTCTTGGCAATCAGGGGAAACAAAAATTAACACTGTTACGAACACAAATAAAAAAACTGTTTAGATTTATTCCCAGAAAAGTCCATATGCTTTTATCCAAAAAGTTAGTTGTGCCATCTCCAAAACACATACAATATTATACAAATGCACAAATAAGAATCTACGCATTATTCTTTATTGTGCTGTTATATCATTATTTTGGCTATTTTGTATGTGAATCAGCAAACTTACACAGTCAGGATAGTGGCAGCATCTGCAACATTGCGCCGCCAAAAGTGCCAGTGGAAAAACCCCATAGTAGCATTAGCAGTGCAGTGTCCTGGTGTACTATTCCCCCACACATTTTAACATTAATCTTACCTGCTGCCAATGTACAGAAAAACTATCTACAATTATTATCCACAAAAAGAACCTGGACCTTCCAGAGAAATGAAGAGGAATACGTGAGTGCTTACCATTGGATTTAGGATGTTTCGTGTCTTTCAGAGTGATCGACATGGGTGTGATGGTTCCCTGTGATCAGATCCTCAGAGAGGCCATCAAACAGAAAGCAGGTACTGTGGACAGCTCAGATTGCATATTTTGTGAGATGCTGACGGAACATATTTTTTAGAATGTAAATTAGCCAAGCCTGGAAAATATTTGATTTAATAAATATATTTTGACCAGTGATCTGCTACTGCATGTGGTTTAAAGTAAGTCCTGCAGACCTGGCTATTCTGCTCAACACAAATCTATACTGTACACTTAAGGGCATCATTTCCCCTCACCTTTAAAGGTCCCATGGCATGGTTTTTTAACATTAATGTGAGTTCCCCCAGCCTGCCTATGGTCCCCCAGTGGCTAGAAATGGTGATAGGTGTAAACCGAGCCCTGGGTATCCTGCTCTGCCTTTGAGAAAATGAAAGCTCAGATGGGCCAATCTGGAATCTTCTCTTTATGATGTCAAAACGGTCTCCTAAGCCCCTCCGCCCACAAGGGAGAGCTGTGCACGATAGAGCGTGTGTGAAGAGGGGGGAAGGGGAGGAAACCTATTTGCAGCTCGTGCGCGGGGAAGGGGGGGGGGAGGTCGCTATGAAATATGTGTGCCTGAGCAGTGATTGACACGCAGTTAGACACCCCCCTGGCCCTGATTGGTGCATCTGAACAGGGAGCGGTGGATTTTTGCAAATCACACTACAGGCTGTAGGTGGAGCCAGAGGAGCTGGATTATTTATTTTTTTAAATTACCTGCTTCATGTAGTTCTACTGGAACATAGGGTCAGTTTCAGCAAATATGACAGAAAATTAGTTTTCTAAGGCTTACCTACTGCACCTTTAATAGCAAAGCTACTATTTTCCTACCAAAGATGGTGGTATGCAAGCCACCACTCCAGAATGTGTCCTCTCTGTCTTCATGCAGCCGTGAGTAGGCTGATAGTATGATGTTACTCCATGTTTCACAGCCATCAGAAAACATTGATTTGTACTGTTGATTAAGAGGTTGTGTTGTGCTAGCTGTTTCTGTGGTGCAACTTTTTAAAGAAGATATTGAACTTTGCCTTACATTTGGAACACGCAAACATTTCAGATACCATGCAGCACATGATATTTCAAAGGGCCTTGGGTCTGATAAGGCAATGTTCCATGCTCTCACTGGGTGTGACACAACCTGACAGGTTCTGCCACAGTTCACAGAGGCCTTGTTGACATTGACCATGTCACCAAACCAAATACTTCAAAATGCAATACACAGCATTGACAGGTTTGTGATCTTGCTCTATGACAGAACTAGTGCATGCACCGAACATTTCCTGAAAGAAACTTTTTGCGAGAAAAAACTATGTAAGGCAGATTCCACCAACCAGTGCCTGTCTGGAACAACATACAATGTGTGGGGACATTTATTTAAGTAGTTGTACATTTTTATTTCCAACTTGTATACGTTTGTACATTCTTTCCTTTGTATTTTTATTTTTTTTTTTATCTTTATTTTTTGAATATTTGTCCTTGTATTCTATCCTAGTGGTGTGAATCTTCACTGGTCTCACGATTCGATTACAATGTTCCGGTCAACGATTTGAATCGATTGGATATCCTTATGCATCGCGATGCGTCACGTCCTCGATATTATTACATATTGCTACACATGGTTTTCATCAACAAATTCCAGCAGTCAGATATATATGAACTGCCCTTTTTATTGTATCTGCTCTTAAAAAAAACACTTCCTGAATGTAGTGGAGTCTGAACACAGCAGACAACAGACACAAAAAAGCAGCAAAATCAACAAGTAACATCAGTAGGCAATAATCGATTATGGTCTGTCACTGCATCGATGCAGAATCGTCCAGGTCCGCATCGCAATGCATCGATGCAATGATTAATTTCAACGCCGCTACTCTATCCTATTTATTATTTCTTGTATATGCTGTATGTGTGCTGTGTGTTTGATATTTTGCTGCTGTAGCACTGAAATTTCCCAATCTGGGATCAATAAAGTCTATCTATCTAATCTAATTTAGCACAGATGAAGGTTTGTGAAAAGATATAGGGGCGCTGCAAATTTAGACCCTGTCCGCCTAATATCCATCCATCCATCTTCGTCCGCTTATCCGGTATCGGGGGTAGCAGCTCCAGCAGGGGACCCCAAACTTCCCTTTCCCGAGCCACATTAACCAACTCCAACTGGGGGATCCCGAGGCGTTCCCAGGCCAGGTTGGAGATATAATCCCTCCACCTAGTCCTGGGTCTCCCCGAGGCCTCCTCCCAGCTGGACGTGCCTGGAACACCTCCCTAGGGAGGCGCCCAGGGGGCATCCTTACCAGATGCCCGAACTACCTCAACTGGCTCCTTTCGACGTGAAGGAGCAGCGGCTCTACTCCGAGCTCCTCACGGATAACTGAGCTTCTCACCCTATCTCTAAGGGAGACGCCAGCTACCCTCCTGAGGAAACCCATGTCGGCCGCTTGTACCCTGGATCTTGTTCTTTCGGTCATGACCCAGCCTTCATGACCATAGGTGAGGGTAGGAACAAAAACTGACCGGTAGATTGAGAGCTTTGCCTTCTGGCTCAGCTCTCTTTTCGTCACAACGGTGCGATAAATTGAATGTAATACCGCATCACCTGCTCCATTGTCCCCTCACTCGTGAACAAGACCCCAAGGTACTTGAACTCCTTCACTTGGGGTAAGGACTCATTCCCTACCTGGAGAAGGCACTCCATCAGTTTCCTGCTGAGAACCATGGCCTCAGATTTAGAGGTGCTGATCCTCATCCCGGCTGCGAACCGATCCAGTGAGTGCTGAAGGTCACAGGCCGATGATGCCATCAGGACCACATCATCTCCAAAAAGCAGCGATGAGATCCCCAACCCACTGAACTACAACCCCCTCCCCACCCCGACTACGCCTCGATATCCTGTCCATAAATACTACAAACAGGATTGGTGACAAAGCGCAGCCCTGGCGGAGGCCAACTCTCACCTGAAACGAGTCCAACTTACTGAAACACTGAGTCACACACGTCTCGCCTTCATAACAGAAACAAGGAAATTCATTTTACCCGTTCTCCCTCCCGCTTGGTCAGTGGCTGCACGTGGGACTGCTGGGATTGTGTGAGTAATGAAAATGCGATAGGGGGCCCCGGCTGTCAATCAATGTCTTCCAGTGATGCGGGCCCCTGATTGGACCAGGCCCGTAAGCAACCGCGTACCCTGCTTACCGATAGTTACGCGTCTGAACCACTCAATTCTCATTGGCTACCTGCCAATGTGGCAGGTAGATTGACAGTGTTACCCGCCAATTGCAAAATTCACCCGCATTTGGCGGGTGGTCGGGTGTTAATTCCATGCCCTGGTCCAGAGTCTTCCCCACCCCTGACCCAACTCACCACCAGATGGTGATCGGTTGACAGCTCCGCCCTTCTCTTCACCCGAGTGTCCAAAACACACAGATCAGATGAAACGCTTATAAAGTCGATCAGGTCGATCGGACCCTGCCCGGAGGACTCTATCTCTTCCTCGTTTATTCAAAGGGTTTTTGAACCATTCTTTGTCTGGCCCCTCACCTGAGACCACTTTGCCTTGGGAGACCCTACCAGGAGCACAAAGCTCCAGACAACACAGTCCTCAGGTTCATAGGGACACACAAACCTCTCCACCACGATAAGGTGATGGTTCCCGGAGAGGTATTTTCCTAAATGTTGAAGAAAACTGATTTTATGACTTATGATGATTGCCACAGTGTGTTGATTAGAGCAGATGTCAGAAGACCACAGACATGTTTTTTTTCCTCTTTATCTTTTTAAGTTTGCTTTATGAAATAGCTTTTAATCTGAGAAATGTTGGTTTGCTTTGTTCCTGCAGATATTATTGGTTTGTCTGGTCTCATCACTCCCTCTCTGGATGAGATGATCTACGTGGCCAAAGAGATGGAGAGACTGGGAATGACAACACCACTGCTGATTGGAGGAGCCACCACATCAAAGTAACCTAAACACACACATACAAATCTGAGAAAATGCAGAAATATACAGCACCTCACTGGTCAAGACACATTTGTGTATGATGGGTAACTGGTGCTCTCAGCGAATCAAAGTTAAAGGTGCAATATGTAATACAGCTAGTGTTTAAAATAGTTACTGCAGTACAAATTCAAAATACTGGAGAGCGCCTTGTCCCCCACCCCCTCCTTCCCAGACTCAAAGTTCACGGAGGTTGCCAGGCTGAGACCGCAGCATCCAACAATGTTGCTAGACGCTTGACTCACATAGCCAGACATTACTTCACAGCACAGCGGAGTAGCTAACGTTAGATGCTGGCTATATTGACAGTCATAGAAGCCCGTGCTCACGTGGAGCTCTATACCCAACTGACAGACACGCTTCCTTGGTTTAGAATTACAGAAGGAACCGCTAAAAACACAACAACCTCGCTGTCCTCTCCACCCGACGGACAGACACACTACCTAGGCTTAGAATTATAAATAACCCTACCTTGCCGTCCTCTCCCCCCGACTGAACACACTTTATTGGCTTAAAATTACGGCAACAGTCTCTAAACACACTGCAAACTCACGGTCCTCCCGATTTACAGCCTCCCTCTCTTGGCTTAAAGGAGAACTCTGGACGATTTTTACCTGAGTCTTCATCACTAGATGTCTCCGAGTACTGTCGATAGGAGGAAAAAAAAAGACCAAAATCGGTGCTAGCAAACTGGAGTTGCTGCAGCTAATGGCCAGAGCTCCCAGTTAGCTAAAATGCCAGTTGTGGGGGCGTGTTCTAAAGAGTGCCTTTGTGCCTCTTAACAGACACAAGGCCCGTTTCGTTTTTTTGCGTGTCCCCCCTGCGGCAACCCCCGCCGCAGCCCAAACGCACTACCCCCATTTAAAATGAATGGAAAGACCTGCGTGTTTGCCGGACCGTCAGACAGCCGACGCAGGCTGTGTTTTAGGCCTAACTCATCAAAAATCGTTATTCAAACTGGACGGAAACAAAATAAAACTTACCAAATCTGTCTTAGTCAAGTCTTTCCACTGTTCCACAACAATCACCAACTCTGGATTGGTAGAAATAAATTGTTTAAGTAAAAATGTAAGGCTTTCACTCTGTCTTTTTGGAGGCAGGCCATTAAATTAGTAAAATACAGTGACAAAAACTGCCCTGCTGGTCTTGGTTGTCTTTTCTAGTTTATCTTAAGGCGCTGACACACCAAGCCGATAATCGGCCGATGGACAGTCTGGCGAGGTCAGTGACTCAAGTCTGTTCGGTGTGTACCGTGCCGTTGTCCGTCATTTTGGCCGATTTGACATGTATAATCAGCAGGGCGGGCACTGCCAGCAGTCAGACTCAAATGACCCATCTGATTGGTGGCGAGCTAACCCGGAAACGGGGGAGCAGAATGAGCGTGACTAGAGTCTCTCAAAATCTGACGAAAATCTTTTAAACTGACCTTTGTTGATCTGAAATGAAGACAGATTCAGCAACTGCACGGCCTATTTCTCTCTTAAAATGTTTTCAGAAACACGTTTCAGTGAACTATTTTAGTCCAACATGAGATCGTATTCTGAACGAGCCGCCATGACAGTCTGTCTTTGAATTTCCGGAGAAACCAGACCCACGTAACACGTTCGTCCAATCAGCTGCCGGTTTCATTTTTGGGCGACAATACAGATTAGCGCCGCCTGCTGTTATGGAGACGTATTACGTCTCGTCTCTTTGGTGTGTTCCGAGGCACTTTTTTGACCAATTCGGGGAGACTGATCAGTCCCACTGCCTTTTCTGCCGAGGGTCGGCCGTCTGGTCTGTGTGTCTGCAGCTTTAGGGTTCCTAAAAAGTTCTACAGCGCACCTCTGCCCAAATGAGGAGTAAAACGCACATACAGGCGTCGTCGACTACAGCATATAGCAAAAAGTGCCCACGCTGACATTCATTGCAGCAGAATGATTCAGTTCTGTTGGCATCAGAGGTTAAGTTGGGCAGAGGCAACAGTCATTCTGGCATGGCTGAACATTACATCAGTTACCAGTGGCAGTGTATACAGATGGAGATGCACTACCTACTCCTACTGGTTGGTCAGGCCACCTGCAGGGCTTAAAGGTTTTACATTTATATAATACTTAAAGCTCTAACTCTTGTTACTCTTGTTCTTGTAACTCTTGTTGTGGTCACAGAGTTTACTAAAAAAGGTTTTGAACAACTCACTTCAGCAGTTGGTTTTTCCGCTCGCCATCATCTTGCCAGTCAAAAAGTGTCTGTGTACACAAACTATGTTCTCAATGCTGGAGTTCATGTGTAGAGCCCCTGGTGATACTTAGAGCAAATTTTCATGTTGTGTTGAGCCTTCTTAGTGTTTTATAAAATTAGTGATTTTGATGTGATCATAGTAGTGTCCCTAGCACTCCCATTCAAAAGGCCATTTGACCAAAAACGAAAATACGGTCAATCTTAAAAGTGGCGCTTCCGTCCTAATTATGCTTTTAAACGACTCGGGTACATTCATAAAAAGACCCTAGGTTGCATTTTGGCGAGAGTTACACTTTAATTCAACACAGAGCACACGTTTCCTCCAGGGCAGCATTCCAGGCTCACAAATGGTTTCTTGCTTTAACACCTGCACCTGTGTGGAGAGGGGGAGCTTTATGGTAGAAGGTAGCGCGAATCCCTCGTTTGTTAGGTCCTACTGATAAAGCTCCTCACTTTCATGTGGAAAGAAGCAGCTCATGAGCATGAGACATAGCTTTCTACACGCTCCAAAGGCCCACAGAGGATGCTTTAACGATGCTTTGGATCAGATGTAGAGGTGTGACGAGATCTCGTCCCCAATCTCGAGAGATTAAAATGTGACGAGACTTCTCGTTGAGGTAAAAATTGTCTCGCGATATCGGTCACAAGCGCAGAGCAGCAGCCGGTAGACAAAGTCTGACCTGGTTGGTCTTATAATACATCTGGCTTTGAAGATGAGACTGGCTTGGACCTCTAAATCAGCATAGAAGATCCCCCAGCAGTTCGCTGAAGTTGACTCTGAGTTCACTTTTGCAGAGCGGTAGCGGAGTTGCAATTTTAAAAAGCTGCCTGTAAAACCCAGTGTTAGAGGGTACGTCTGCTCTCTCTCTCTCTCTCGCTCTCTCTCCCCCTCTCGCTCTCTCCCGTGCCCGACACACACACAGTTCACTGTGGCGCTGAATCGTGCAGATCGCTCTCTTCACTGAAAGGAGTCGGAAGCAAAAAGCAAAACCTAACTTTACTTTTAATGATATTAAACAAAGACAAATGTTCTCACTTTGTCCTATAACGGTCATTAATCAATACAAGAGCAGCCTACTTCCTTGGTTACGTTGTAACCTTGGTTCTCTGAGTAAAATAGTGTTAAAATCTTGTCTCGTCTCATTCTCGTGAACCCAATCTCGTGTCTCGTCACTCCCCTAATCAGAAGAGCTTTACTAGACATATAATGGATACATAACATGTTGATATTTTGCAGTGCTCTCTTGGGTAATTTGTGTGCTTTGTGTTTGATAGGACACATACAGCAGTGAAGATCGCCCCACGCTACAGTTGTCCTGCTATCCATGTTCTGGACGCCTCCAGGAGTGTGGTGGTGGTAAGACATCTCTGGAACTTCTCTAGGGCCGAGAGTATTACTGGCGTTTTTCACTCCTACCCTCTAGCCCAGGGGTTCCGAAACCATTTTGTGCCAGGGACTGGTATATTCATTAAAAAAATTCCAGGGACCAGATGTCAATTTGAAGACCTCAATTTTAAGATGCATCGTTTTTAAACATAGGCTGTTACGGCTTTACACAGTGCTTCATTTAAAACATACATTCATACTAGGGCTGAAACGATTCCTCGAATAACTCGATTACAAAAAATCCTCGAAGCAAAATTCTTTGCCTCGAAGCTTCGTTAAATCAATGTAATTAAGGTTGTACGGCTCACTGTGTTTCCGCACGGAGGATAATTACTAGCGCACACAACAGGTTGACGCTTCTGTGGACACAAGACCGTTTATATACTGTCTATGCACGAGACTGACGGCCCAGATTACAAATGAACGAAGACGGAAATAGCGAGGGTCTAAGAGAAGAGACAGGCGAGAGAAAACGACAGAAAGTTTGGGATCATTTTAAGGCAAGGCAGCTTTATCTGTAGAGCACATTTCAGCAACAGGGCAATTCAAAGTGCTTTACATGAAAACAGATTAAAAAATTAAAAACAGATTTACATGAAAACAGATTAAAAAATTAAAAACAGATTTACATGAAAACAGATTAAAAAAGAAAAAACAAGTTACAGTGCAGTATAAGAAATTAAACATTGAAGAGCAGTTAAAACAGTTAAATATATAAAAGCAGATAAAATAACTTTCCTGGACTCAGTGATCCAGTTTTTGGAAAGCCAAATCTTTTTGACTAATATGACAGATATCTCCAGCAGTCCGGTCCATACTTTCTAACCATCTCAGCCACTATGGGTCCAGATGCGTCGCACGGCTTTGAGGTTTCATTCCCCATAGTTACAGAAGCTTTTCCTTTAGTATACTCTTATCATTTTCGATGTGGTCTTCACCGCAAAGCTTAGTTCTTTTCTTCGGCAAACCTTGCAAAACCCGGTACAGCCCTGCAGACAAAAATCTCTTAATAGTTCAGAACGTGTTCTTAAACTATTTTATTTCTTCTGCAGTCTGTCTCTAAATAGTCAAGAACTCGCTCAGAGTGTTTATAGACTATTTTTTTCTTTTTAGGCCTTCTGCCTAAATTAGTTAGTTACTTCGACTAACTTTTTGACCAGCCCAACGTCTGTCTCTTCTATCAACTATTGTCATGCCTGCATCAGAGAAATAATCAGAGATATGGCCGTTACTGCAAAAGAATGTCACCGGAATAATCATAAATTCAATTCTATTATTTGTTTTAGGAATTTCTCTTTATATGTTTATATAGATTGTTATACAGTGTCAACAATGCTTATTTAAAGAAAGGCAACATCAAAAAGATAGGTCTTCAGCCTTGATTTAAAAGAACTGAGAGTTGCAGCAGACCTGCAGTTTTCTGGGAGTTTGTTCCAGATATGTGGAGCATAAAAAACTAAACGCTGCTTCCCCCCCCTGTTTAGTTCTGACTCTGGGGACAACAAGCAGACCTGTCCCAGACGACCTGAGAGGTCTGGGTGGGTTCATAGTGTAGTAGCAGATCAGAAATGTATTTTGGCCCTAAACCGTTTAGTGATTTATAAACCAGCAAAAGTATTTTGAAATCAATTCTTTGAGGCACTGGAAGCCAGTGTAGAGACTTCAGAACTGGAGTGATGTGATCCACTCTCTTGGTCTTAGTGAGGACTCGAGCAGCAGCGTTCTGAATCAGCTGCAGCTGTCTGATTGATTTTTTTAGGGAGACCTGTAAAGACACCGTTACAGTAGTCAAGTCTACTGAAGATAAAAGCATGGACAAGTTTTTTCCAAATCCTGCTGAGACATAAGTCCTTTAACCCTTGATATATTTTTAAGGTGGTAATAGGCTGACTTTGTAATTGTCTTAATGTGGCTGTTAAAATTCAGGTCTGAGTCCATGACTACACCAAGATTTCTGGCTTTGTCTGTTGTTTTTAACATTATCGTTTGAAGCTGAGTGCTGACTTTTAATCGTTCCTCCTTTGCTCCAAAAAACAACCACCTCAGTTTTTTTCATCATTTAATTTAAGAAAGTTCTGGCACATCCAGTCGTTAATTTGTTCAATGCACTTAGTCAGTTGTTGTATTGGACTATAGTCCCCTGGCGATAAGGTTATATAAATTTGTGTGTCATCCGCATAACTATGGTAACTTATTTTATTGTTTTCCATAATTTGAGCCAGTGGAAACATGTAGATGTTAAACAGGAGAGGCCCCAGAACGGAGCCTTGGGGAACTCCGCACGTCATATTTGTATGCTCAGATGTATAATTCCCTATAGACACAAAGTAGTCCCTATTCTTTAAATAAGACTCAAACCACTTTAGTACTGAGCCAGAAATGCCAACCCAGTTTTCCAATCGGTCTAGTAATATGTCATGGTCGACCGTATCAAATGCAGCACTGAGATCAAGTAATACCAAGACTGAAATTTTGCCACTATCTGTGTTTAAGTGGATGTCATTAAAGACTTTAACAAGAGCTGTCTCAGTGCTGTGGTGTGGTCGAAAACCCGACTGGAAGGCATCAAAACGGTTGTTTAGTGACAAGAAAAGGGTGAGTTGTTGAGAAACCGTTTTTTCAATGATTTTACTTAAAAATGGAAGGTTTGATATCGGCCTATAGTTGCTCATTAGTGACGTGTCTAGATTGTTCTTTTTTAAGAGTGGCTTAATGACTGCAGTTTTCAGGGCCTGTGGGAAGATACCTGAGAGAAGAGACGTGTTTACAATCTGTAGGAGATCAGTAGCCAAACAATTGGAAACATTTTTGAAAAGGCCCGCAGGAAGAGGTTTTCAGATGTTGTGTAATGTCCTCCAGGTTTTTACGGTTAATCATATGAAATTGGGTCATATTGGCATATGTTTTGCCTGGACACTGTGACAATACATACCCTGTACTCGATATGGAAGCACTGATTGTTTGTTTAATTTTCAGGATTTTGTCTTTGAAGAAGGTGGCAAAATCATTGCAGGCCTCGGTGGATAAAAGTTCAGATGCTACTGGTACTGGAGGGTTTGTTAACCTATCGACAGTAGCAAACAAAGCACGTGAGTTATTATTGTTTTTGGCAATAATGTCCGAGAAGAAGGACCGCCTTGCATTCCTCAGTTCCAAATTATAAATACAAAGTCTCTCTTTATAGGTGTTGTAGTGGACCTGGAGATTAGTTTTTCGCCACCTGCGTTCTGCTTTTCGACACTCTCTTTTTTCTGTTCTTACCAGTATGGCATTTCTCCATGGAGATCTTTTCTTATCAGAGACAGTTTTTACCTTAATGGGAGCAATGGCATCAATAACATTTGTAATTTTACAATTGAAATTGTCTACAAGCTCAGTGACTGAGACCCCTGAGAGGGTGGGTGTGGAGGAGAAAAGCTGAATGAATGTTTCACTGGTGTTGTCAGTGATATACCGTTTTCTTATTAACTTTGTTTGGACACTTTTGTGCACAGAGATAGTGCCATTAAAGAAAACACAGGAATGATCAGAGAGAGCAGCATCAGTCACCACAACCTTGGAAATGTTCAAACCCTTCGAGATAATCAAGTCCAGAGTGTGCCCCTTGTTGTGTGTGGGCTCCGTCACATGCTGAGTCAGTCCATAGTTCTCAAAAATACAACACAGTTCTTTGGTCCCTCTATCCTGGGGGGTTGTCAACATGAATGTTGAAATCACCAGCAATAACTACACAGTCAAAGTTAATACAGATTATAGACAGCAGTTCACTAAAGTCGTCAAAGAAGGATGCACAGTATTTAGGTGGCCTGTAGATAATTAGAAATATAGGTTGAGACGGGGACCTTAGCTGAAGAGCCACATATTCAAAAGAAGCAAAGTTTCCATAAGATATTTGAGTACATTGGAACGAGTCATTAAACAAAATGGCGACTCCACCTCCTTTCTTATTCGCTCTATTCTCACTCATAAAATTGAAGTTAGGGGGAGCTGACTCTATAAGAACAGCATCACTGTTATTATGGTCTAACCAGGTTTCAGTTAAAAACATGAGGTCAAGATTGTGCTTAATAATAAAATCATTGATTAAAAAATGATTTACCCGCCAGAGACCTGACGTTTAGTAAGGCTAATGTTAGTGTGTTAAAATAATTATCTGTCTCGTTTTTTGGGACAGGCTGTGGCTGACGAGGAATGGATGCTAAATTTGCTAAGTTGGCTGTCAAGTGCTTCTTTTTCTTACTTAGCGGATTCACCATTCTTTTTCTATTACCTATCACAACATTGATTGACGAAGAATTGAATACACAAGGCTCAGGCTTGTCCTGGAAAGAGTCATGAGTGCCACTAGGCATGCAGCCTGGACCCAGCACATATCAGTTAAAGCTTGTTTCATTTTGTACACAAGCATACTTATCAGTCTGGTGAGAAGGAGTTCGCTGCCGTCCTTGAGGGGGCAGAGGTGCCTGGCGTTTTACTTTCAGCGGTCCAGTCAAAACAGGGTCAGTTTGATGCTGGGGGCAAATGATGGGAGAAGGTAGTGGGGCAAACTTGATTCCAGCATCTACCAGCTGCTCCATCCGGTCAGTGAACCCCAACATGTGGCAGGGGGAAACAGGGGAAAAGGCGGATGGGGAGAGCGATGGATCCTCAAAGGCGTCAGTGTTGGTAAGGGGGTTTGAGGAGTGTTGGATGGGTGAAAAGGGGGGTTGAGATTTCTCGTCTCCATTCTGTGGTCCTCCATGGTCAAATCTTTGCTCAGGTGGGGGCTGTGGTGGATCACTGCCGCACTTTGTTGTGTCTTCTTCTTGTTTTGTTTGTTTATCTTGTCTCGTGTCCTTGGCCGAGGGAGTAGATGTGTGGTGCAGAAAGTAAAGTAGGCTAGAGGTGAACAGCTTTACTCCTGGCTTGTTAAGGAAAAGTCCATCTGCTTTAAAAAGATGTCTGCGCTCCCAGAAAATGTTAAAATTGTCAATGAACCGCAGAGAGTGGACAGTACATGCAGTTGAAAGCCATCTGTTCAGTGCCAACAGTCTGCTGAATCTCTCAGCTCCTCTTCTGACTGGCGGTAGAAGGCCACTGATAAACTCCTCCGCGTTTAGGGAGCTGACTGTGTTCAGCAGATTCATAAAGTCACGATGCACTCTTGCTTTACAACATCATGTGACCCTATATGCAGTATAATGTTCTTCACAGTTGGGTGTGCTGCCACGATATCCGGGTTTCTTTGGGCTAAGTCAGACACCATGTCTTTGTGAAAACAGAGTATTTTGGTGTTTTTATTGCTTTTTATGTCTTTTACAGCAGAGTCACCCACAATCAGAGTTTGGTGCCCAGTCGTGATCTTTCCCTGTAGCTTTTTACTTTTTGAATTGCTCTCAGTCCTTACCCTGCTGTGTGACGATGAGACACAATCCAGGTCATGTCCAGGGTCCTGCAGCAGAGGAGCAAATCTGTTCTCCACCTGCACACTCAGTTGTTGGGGAGGCATTTTGTTGCTAATTCTCCCTTTTGCAGCTGTCCACGGCTGTGTCCTACTGAGTACAGGGGTTGAAGAGGCGCTCTGCCTGGATGATAATGCAGGCCAGCCGGTCGTATCACAAATCTCAGGGCGCGGTGCCCTGCCCGTTAGTCGTCCTCCCATTTCCCAGGAAAATGATTTACTCTTCGGCTTTGCACCAAAAGAGTTCCAGGGAGGACTACCACTTGTTGATTTATTACCCATTTCACAGCCCTGCTGTTTGTTTGTAGTCTTGCTGGTGCTAGTTAGCCGTGTGTTGGCATGCTTTTGTCCATTGTTTTGGGTCAATGGTAAAGTGGTGTCATTTCCACATGATCCGTTCACTTCCACGTTTACTTCTAACCGGTAAATTTTGGTTTCCAGAACTGCAATCTTCTGAAGGAGTTTGTAGTAGTCCTCCATGGACAAGGGAGGCATTTTGCTGCTAATTAACTTTAGCTACAGTCACTTTAGGACAGGCTTGAGCTATTGGTAGGCCACGCTCACGCAGAAAAATGTTGAAATATGGCAATAGCCTACTATGTCTACAAAACATGCATAGTCCAGTGATGTATAAGTATCCAAGAGCCGCTGCTCATAGTTTCTCTCTGAGGAAAAGCAAGATTATCAGCAGAAATATGCAAGCAGAGGCAGGAGAGGCAGGAGCAAGCAGCAAAGCGTCTGCACTGTGCCTTAGTGACTACCTTAAGCTGCAAACATGATGCTACATCATCTCTGTAGAAAACATCCAGTCTACTCATCCATTCCACGGAGCGAACCCGACACCAGGTAGCTAACTAACGTCTGCTGCTCTCGTCCACCGCGCTGTTTTACACAACTAGCCCACAGCATGCTACTCTGCTAACGGCCATGTTTTACCAACAAGCTAAAACGAAAGCTGTCAGTTTGTAGTCTGACTGTTTATTAGTTTGCTACTAATCTTTGGAAACTTAGCTGCTGCTGGAGACAAACCGGCTCCTCCCCCCAGCATGGCCACTTAATATGCACGTGAATGACGTCATCATGCCGTGATGTCTGCGTTCTTTATTCTTTCTCCTCACTGTGTATTAGCCTTCTGAAAATGTGTCCCCCAGAACAGTGTAGTTGAATGGACCTGCTGTAAGCTTTGTACCATCACATTTACCCTCTGGTTAGTGAGCAGCTCTTTACATATCCAGTGCAAAGATTGGGAAACATTTACATTTACATTTACAATGTACTTGGAATTTGGCAATAAAAAATGTTGCTTTTTCAAAAAAATATAATATAAATACAAAAGACAGGTTTCCTTTTTTTTTAGTACACAGCAATAATACATATTTACTATTGCTGTACTATTGGATAATTATTTCTTATCCGATTACTCGATTAATCGATGGAATACTCGATTACTAAAATAATTGATAGCTGCAGCCCTAATTCACACACATACGCTCCGCTAACGGTCCTCATACGTTACGCGTTCAATGTAGGCAAAGTCGCGCAACCATGCCCCTATTTTCAGCTGTTGCTAAATAGTTGTGTGATGTGTAAATCAATGTTGTTTTTATTCATTTTCAAAAATGATATGCACGAAAACACAATTTGTGCTAGTGGTCACTCCACCCCCCACCCCCCCGCTGCACCTGCCACTTTCCCGTGCACTGCGCTCTACGGTCCTGTCCGATACATACGTCCAGAACCAATGAGCCGCAAAGCAATGCTCGATGGTGTTTTAAGCCCCCAACGTCCCCTTCCAGGCAGCGCTGCGACCGTTGACTAACCTTAACCGATTAGGTAGTGAGTTTGAATTCTTCAGGGTGCACACACAATTATTTCAGATGCCTCGCCCCTTAGGTGTCCATGGCTGGCTGGCTTGTTAAAAATAATCCTTCATTAAAATATGCTGTAGCAGGTTAAAATCCACCTGTGAGTTTAAAAGCAATCACTGCTTTAAAAAAACCACGTAAAAAAGGTTAAACCAAAGCAATCCCAAGGCGGCCGCCCAAAGAAACACATTTTGATCTAGGCTGCTTATTGTTTATGTTTTGGATGAAATCACATGACTGTTATAGCATTTAAAGCATTAAAAAAAAACAAAAAAACAATTATAATAGGAATAAAGACAACTTAAAACAGACCATTATTCTGGGAATATTTCAGGGCCCGGTAATACAGGTCCACCGGCCTGGGGACCGGGGGTTGGGAATCGCTGCTCTAGCCTATTGAAAACCCCATATAATTAATTTGAAATGGAAAGAAATGTATTTAGAAACAGTCTGCACAAATATCCCATTAAGACAAAGTAAAACGTTTTTTTTTTGCAAATTGATTTCATTTAAACAGATGTTTCTCTTCTAAACTAACCTTACTGCTTTGAGTTTGCTTGAATGCATAGAGGAACAGATCTGGGACATGGATGATGACATGCTATTTGCCTAATGCCAACAAAGTTTTAATCTACACATGGATTGGGATAAGCATCAAAATACAAATAGGTAGACAATCGTGGGACAGTGACAGATGTCCTTCATAAAGCAAGTCAGTAGTTCATGAGAAAATGTCAAAAAATCCATTGTAAAGAAAAACACACAAAACCTTGTTCCTTTCCCACAGTCTAACAATGCACCACATTTCATCAAAATCAGTTTTTTTAGAAACTCCGCTAACAAACAGAGGGAAGTGAAAATAGAACCTTCTTTGGGTGGGCAATAACATCTTATTCAGGGTCAGAGGGTTGAAATGAATTGATGTGGCCACAGATTTGAAAGATGTTTGAAAGTCCCTCCAGTTGGATTAGTCCAGACCTGAGTGTGTTTTCTCCTGCTTGTTTTCTATCTGTCAGTGCTCACAGCTCCTGGACGAGGAACTGAGGGAGGAGTACTTTGAGGACCTGAAAGAGGAGTATGAGGAGATCAGGCAGGAGCACTACGACTCCCTGAAGGTAAGAACGGCTGGGACAGAATCTGCAGGAATATTAAAACTATGTCACAAACTGGCTCAAAGCACGTGACAAAGAGGGGAGTCCAGACAGGTTAAAGTGCCAATGAAAGGTTTATTGCTAAATAAAAAATAATAACTATTTATGACTCCCTGAAGGTAAGAATAGCTGGATCAGAATCTATAGGAATATCAAATGTATGTCACACGATGTGAGGGTGCGCCTCATTCAGTTTAAGATTATGCATCGGGGTGCCTGGGTAGAGCGCGCGCCCATACATGTATATAGAGGTTTTCTCCTCAACGCAGCGGCCGTGGGTTTGACTCCGACCTGTGGCCCTTTGCTGCATGCCATTCCTCCTTTCTCTCCACTTTCACATCTTCAGCTGTCCTATACAAATAAAGGCCTAAAAAAATCCTCAATCCTAAGAGGGATGGATAAGCACACAAGAAGCTGGGTCCAGACTAGTTTAATGATAGCCAGACAGATTCTTTTAAGAGGATGGAAGAATGAAGGGGTGCCGTCAATCCAGGAGTGGGCTGGTGAGAGGGCTAGGGTGGCGGCGTTTGAAAAACATGTCATATAAACGGTAAAATGGTTATAAACAGAGAAAGTAGCTGAACTTTCTGGAGGGCTCCTAAGAAGCTCTGTGCTGGGGAGAGACCGGTATGATGGGTGTATAATTTATACATATGTTTATTTGGTTTATGGCTTATTGTCTATTTTGTTACTATTTTGTTGTATTGAACAATACAACAAAATTGGTAACAATATGGTAACTGAACAATATTGGTCTTGAATATTGTAGTTGCTATGTCATCTTTTCTTGATTTTTGTCTAGGTGGGTGGTGATGACGAAGGGGGGGGGGTGTTCATGTTGCAAGTTGTATGTTTTGTATGTTGTTAAAAAATAAAATAATAAAAATTATTAATCACAAAAAAGAGAATGGCTTATGGAAACACCCAAAAAGGTAGGGTTAGCATAGCCTACCGTCCTGAGATCAGTGTTGCGTCCTTGCATCTTTAACTTTTATCTTTGAATTTGACAAACAGGTGAAACAATTAGACAGAACCATAGAAGCCAACTCATATTTATTTAGACTAATTAGGGAGAATTACATTTTATTTATAGTATCAAATCATAACACTTTACAGATAGAGTAGGTCTAGACCTCACTATAATTTACTAAGACCCAACAATTCCAGTAATTCCCCCAAGAGTAAGCATTTAGTGCCACAGTGGAGAGGAAGAACTCCCTTTTAGGGAGAAACCTGGGACAGACCCAGGCTCTTGGTGGGCGGTGTCTGACGGTGCCGGTTGGGGGTGTGATGAACAGTGGCAATAATAGTCACAATAAAGATAATGGATCAGGTCCACAGCTGCAACCATGATTAGGGTGCCACCCTAATCCAAGAAAAACTGCAAGGCGAGAAAACATAAGCTCTAGTTAGTTAGTAACAAGCATTTCTGGGACATGGATGCACGCAGATGGAATGAGAGAGGAGCTCAGTATGTCAAAGGAAGTCCCCTGGTAGTCTCAAACTATAACAGCATAATTAAGAGCTGGTCCAAGGCAAACCTAAACCAGCTCTATAAGAGTTGGTAGATGAAGCTGACGACTATGAAGAGAAGCAGAGAAGAGAAGGGGACAGTCTAACCTTTGACGTTGCCAAAATATTTATGCACAGAATGATCTTTTCAACCCTCAGTTATTGTGCTACCTCGTGGTCACAGGCAAGTCCATATGTGACTAAACTATTAGAGAGACTCTACAGTCGTGCATTGAAAATAGTGGGCAAAATATGGATGTGTCTTGTATGTTTATGTGCTTATAGTATTTTAATGTGGCAATGTTTAATGTTTGTTTTTTATGACTGTTTAAAAGCCCTTCTATGGATGGGCATTGGAAAATAGCAATAGCTATAAATGCTGTGATGCTGTTTCACAAATGTCTATGTCGTAGCATCTGTCGCTATTTTAAATAAACATGAAATAAAAAATAAATAAATGATCACATTTTAATAGTGGCTTGATAAAGGCCAACAGAGGCTCAGGACTCAACCGATCTCACCTTGGGACCCACATTTTCCCATGGTCATTATGTCCTGACCCACGTTTATGAAATTCAAACCAAACTCATTTATGTTTCAAAAATAGGGCTAATAAACACATATACAATGTCAACTTTTTAGTTAAACATAAAATATACACATGTTCGTACCTGCATTCAGTACAGTACTCGAAGTAACTGAGTATCAACAACTGCATGCTGCTGATTTTTATGAATATGAATACAATTTATAACTGCACGACTGTTTACACACAAAATAAGAAAGTCCTACAAAACGGCTGTGTGGAACCTAATGATAAAGCTTTACTTTTTGACAAGAGTTTCAATGTCTAGAGGGCACATTGAGTTTATGTTTACTGAAATGTGTAATTTTTTTAATTCTCTTTTTAATGAGTTAAACAAAAGTCAGAAATTACAAAGTTATCCTTCTTATGGGGCTTACAAGCCTCATCTTTCAAGCCTTCTGAAAAATACAGTTGTAGCAAAGGGTAGTAAAACTGAAATACAACAAATATCACAGAAACATATGATGACCAATAAAGTATCTTAAATAAAAAAATATTTAATATAGAAAATGAACTACTAAATGAAAAACCAAACTTAGAAGAACCACAATATTGGGGTGTGCCTTCAAGATACTCACATTACTTAAAAAACAGAGTAAAATAAATAAATAAAGACCTCAGTTGATTTCAAACAAATGATGGTCGTACAGGTGTGATGTATTCAATCCAATTTTCCAAAAAAGTAATTCTTTCCATCATAAAGATATCATAAATAATGTCAATCCAGTCATCAATTGTTGGTATTGCTTGTTTCAGCCACTTTCTAAGTGATGGCTTCGAAATAAAGAATTTGAAATAGATATCCAACATGAGAGGAATGGCAGGACATTCTCTAATGGCAGGGCACCCAAATACAGGGTGTCTAATTTAAATGGCATGTCCACATGTAGTACTGTTTGCAAAACTGCATGAACCCCTTGCCAAAAATGAATTATTAATTGTGCAAGACCAGAATAGAATATAAAATTGCCTTGCCCTTCATGCTCCATCCCCCTCTGTTGTCTCAGGATCGCCGGTATCTGTCTCTTTCCCAAGCCAGAGGGAAGGCTCTACATATAGACTGGCTCTCTCTGCCCAGACCAGGTAAAGTTCCCACAGATCAATGTATTCCAGAGTTCTTAAAGGGTAACTACCTTTTTGTCAACCCTATTTCCCTATGTTTTTGTGTCTAAGTGACTGATGGGAACAACAATCTTTGACATTGGTCCAGTATTAAGCAAACTCGCTGCAGTCAGCAGCAGCGAAACAAGCTACAATGTTAGTTAATAGGGCAATTGTCCAGTTTGTATTTACGTCCACAAAAGTGCTGGTTTTGCCGCTGACAGGCTCAGATTAATATTCATAGTGTCTGACAACATTATGGAAATAATAAGGATGTCGACCTTTCTGTTAAAGAGTAAGATCCTTTTTTTAAACAAAAAAACATCCGCGAAATTTGCGTTCGCTAAAGCCACCAGACTCCATGTAAATAAACAGTAATTTTAGCATCGCAAAATACACTTCATTCAAAGTCGACAGAAACAAAGTAAAACTATGAAAACCTGTTTTTGGTCGTCTTTCCACTTTTCCAACCATCACAACTCTAGTTTTGGTTGAAATAAACACATACTTTACCGATTTACATGTGAAAATATGTTGGCTCTATACACGCTAAAAGTATTGCTTTTTTAAATGGAGTCTGGTGGGTTTAGCGCTAGCAACTTCAGAACTGTTTCTGGTTAAACAGAAAGGTCTCAAAGAGGTTTTAAAGGTCTATCGCTGAAAGGATCCTTTCCATAATGTTTTCAGACACTTAGAATATTAATCTGAGCCTGTCAGCGGCAAAACAAGCACTTTTGTGAAGGTAAATACAAGCTGGAGAATTGCCCTATTAACTCACATTGTAGCTTGTTTAGCCGCTGCCGACTGCAGCGATCTCGCTTAATACTGGACCAATGTCAACGATTGTTGTTCCCATCAGTCACTTAGACACAAAAACATAGGAAAATAGGGTCCAGGTTGAAAAAAACGGTAGTTACCCTTAAAAGCAAAACTTTATCACAGGTAAACTGATGCAGTTATCATATAGCTTCAACATCGACATGTTGTAACAAGCAGATACAGAGGTCATACTGTATGTAATACTTTGGGACGCTGTGGAAAATGTTCTTCATTTTCTGTATGGACCTTAAAAACCAAGTTTTTGTTTTTCAAGTGTGTCCTCAGTTCCTGGGCACCCGCGTGTTCGAGTGCTACGACCTGAACAGTCTGCTGGACTACATCGACTGGAAGCCTTTCTTCGATGTGTGGCAGCTGAGAGGAAAATACCCCAACAGAGGCTACCCCAAGATCTTCAACGACAAGACTGTTGGTACGAGCTCCACCTCTGTCAGGGTTCATCATAAATCATACCACATTTTGACCATAATCATGCAGCCCTATTTGTAATATTGTAATCATATATATAAATGAAAATAGGTTGAGTATAACTTATATATACGTATAGGCCTATACAGATCACTCTCAGCGTGAAATGTGTCTCCCTCCTCACACATCCACACCATCAGGATGCTCCACCATCTATAGCTCCACTCTGTCTCCCTCCTCACACATCCACACCATCAGGAGTTATTTTTGACAGCAACCTCTTCTTCGAAAGGCATTTCATCAAAATCACCAGAACTGCCTTCTTCCACCTTAAAATCTGTATCTGTATCAGTATTATCTTATGATTTTTATGTTTGTTTTGCACACTTTACATTTTCGAGAAATAAATATCACCTACTTTATTTATTTATCATTTTTGTATTACATTATCTGCAAAAAAATATTATATATGGTGGTGACAAAACCCGTATTAAATATGTACAGTTAGGTGATTTTGGCATTGCAGAGATGCCTGCTCGCTGTCCGATTGTCTGAACGACCACATTGCAATGACACATGCCCTTGGTGTTCTGTCTTACACAGCAAACTAATTCTTCACTGGTAAGACCAACATTCTGTGATAACATTCAAATAATAAAACATAATAACATCTTGTGAATAGACCTAAGTGATTTAATCAACGGAAGGTTCTAAAAATATTAAAAACGACAAAGCTATACTTCACCGATTCTCTGGCGGAAAAAGACAAAAGATATAGGCTACTTTTAAAATATTATGTGAAGTGAAAGTAGCCTACCCTCAGCTAGAGAATGACTCCCACATATTATGCATTGATAAGCCTAGACCGCGTATCTGGTCATACAAATGAACAGTCCACATTAATACAACAACGTTGCATGATTTAAAAAGCAGCATATCATGCGGGGACAGAGCAGAGGTGCTGGGCTCTAGCTAAATCAGAAAAAAAATATTGGAAAAATGGCTAAGGCCCCAGAGGGATTAAAAATAAGAATATTTATTTGGCTCATATTGAAATATATTGATGTCATTATTAAAAAAAATAATGATAAAAATTCTTTATTTTGGATTAACTTTATACAAAAGACGTTACTGTAACATGTTACTAGATGTTAGCTAAGCAATACTGATACAATACAGTGTCATTTTTGAAAAAGTGTGTATATATTGTGAATGCACAGCTTCTATGCAAGTGACTATTGTACAATTGCTGGTGATTAGTGCAGTAAAATCTTCAGTGACATCATGAAAGCTAAAAATAATATAAGTGTCCAACTTCAAGAACACAAACACATTGGCAGTAGTGAATCAGTGAAATGACTTCCAGTCCACCATATCTGACCGTAGAAATGTTTGAATGTTTGCTTCCTGTAGGTTCGGAGGCCCGGCGAGTCTTTGATGATGCCCAGCGGCTGCTCAACCAGATGATTGACAGCGGTAGTCTTAAGGGGCGGGGCCTGGTGGGGTTCTGGCCTGCACAGAGTGATGGCGATGACATCAGTGTGTACCAAGATGATGTCACAGTAAACGGAGACACCAAGCCCTTCGCTACATTTCGTGGCTTACGACAACAGGTGAGTTTTATAAATGGTTGTAGTATATGTCATTTCATTGCTTTAAATCCTAGTGTCTGTCAGACACAGGTACACACACCCACCTCACAGCAGCATCCTTGATTGTTGGTGATGTTGTTGTGGAGCACTGGGCTGTTAAATGTCTTGTCTTTATCTGTAATGTCTTTTCTTGTGGTTGTATTTTTCTGACAGTTGCCACAACACAAAGGGAATTTCCGAAAGGATTCTTACAGAAACTAACTGAAAATGGGTTTTAACTATTATGTTACATTTCATATATAATTGTACACTACTCTTGGCCTACTGCAAACACATATTGTTGTTTTACAGTCAAAAGACTGAGGAGTGGACACATGTAGCATAAACAAAGCATTATGCTGCTTTACCATGGGGATGTGTGGTGCCTAGATGTAGTACTCTGGATTTTATTTTGTCATGTTCTTATTCAGATTCTGAATGTGACCTTCATGATGAGGCCAGAAATGGATGGTAATACATGTCCAAAGAGTAACTAGTGTGTGTGTGTGTGTGTGTGTGTGTGTGTGTGTGTGTGTGTGTGTGTGTGTGTGTGTGTGTGTGTGTGTGTGTGTGTGTGTGTGTGTGTGTGTGTGTGTGTGTGTGTTGCAGGCGGAGAAGGACAGCTCCAGTTCAGAGCCCTACCTGTGTGTGTCTGACTTTGTTGCCCCTGTAGACAGTGGCGTGCCAGACTACATCGGTGTGTTTGCTGTGGGGGTGTTTGGAGCTGAGGAGCTGAGTCAGCAGTTCCAGGATCAGGGAGACGACTACAGCAGCATCATGGTCAAAGCCCTGGCTGACCGACTGGCTGAGGTACAATAGGGACCACTTCCTAATAGGGGTGTCACGATTCTCCAAATCTTCTATTCGATTTTCAATTTAAACATTTTCTTTTCAGCAGTGACGGCAATGCCACAATACTGCACACTGCCTGTGTGGCGTGAGCGTGTCAGCTGCGTGGCGTGTCTGTTTTTATTTCGGCTCCCATGGTAACAGGTTAGAGCTTGCACACTGCCTGCGTGACACACACGTCTCGAGCCACGCCGATTTTCAAATATTGCACCTGTCAATACAGAACGAAATATTCTGTAGCCTATTTTGCCGTCAATACTGCCGACGTTGTCTTTGCTGTAATCAAATCAGTATATATTTATGTTTAACATGAAGTACACTACTGCTTGAGTGCAGGGGAAATGGGAAACATCCATGTGTACAGACAAGGCTAGCAGCAGCAGCGCTGCGTCAGACACGTTTCTCTGGGCAAAGACATAGAAAACGCCACGCAGCTGACAAGCAACAGAAACGCCGCGCTCACGCCACGCAGGCAGTGTGCAGGAGGCCTAAGAGCCACTAGATGACAAAAGGGTTCTTAACAACAATAGTTAGAGTTTTTCAGAATTAACGAAGTGCAATTGAAAGCCCCATTATTTTACTGAGATGCAAATGAACGCACCATGAAGTCCCGTCGGAGCCCACAGGCTTTGCTATTGATTGTTTTTTTTACATAACTCCTCCCGGGGGAAGGCAAAATGTTGCCACACGGTAACATTCAGGGAAGCGGGAGGATTTTCCAGTTCTGATGTTTCTCCGTTATATCCGACTGGCAGTGGCCTTGGTGTCTGGAAAAACCGAGCTGCTGTGAAGCTAATGTTACCCAGTGTCTTTTTGCTGCATGCTGCCAGCCGGTAAGCAAGTACGCTGTGTTGATTTTTTTGTGTTTCTTGGGTCGTGCGCTAGTAGGCGGGGGAGAACAGAGGGAAAAAAATGACTGGGGGAATCGCAGATTCATTTTGACCAGTCTTTGATTTAAATTGAAATCATGACACCCCTACTTCCTAACACACCACGGCTCCATTACTGCTGATATTTCATGGGTTAAGGGGTCACTGGTGCTGAATGACAACTTAGCTGTTGCTGTCATGGTGTTTCTTTGGTTTCTGCTACAACCCTACTGTCCGTCCTTCAGGCCTTTGCTGAGGAGCTCCATGTTCGCGTGCGTAAGGAGCTGTGGGGTTATAGTACTGACGAGGCTCTGCAGGCCTCGGACCTCCACAGAATCCGATACCAGGGCATCAGGCCTGCAGCTGGCTACCCCAGCCAGCCTGACCACACAGAGAAGACCACCATGTGGAGCCTTGCTGGGATCCAGGAGAAGACTGGTGAGAGCGCCAACCATTTCATGACAGTCATAACTGCAGCGGAAAGGCTCCCAATGCTCTTGTGTTGTTCTTTAACATGAGATGCAAAAGGTTTTCTTAGTAGTCTTTGAACAGCAACATGAAATCCCATTTCTTTTCTCTTCTCAGCGCGTTACCATGTACTGAGAAATCAGGTTAAACAACTACTTTAGAACATATTTACATGCACTGTAGTAACCTGGTTACCGTAAGTCCACATATACATGCAGAATGTGATCAGAATACTCCCCTACCCCTGACCTTATATCAAAAGCATGGCTGGTTTATTTGAACTTCTCTCTTATTTCATCCAGCTGCGCTTATACTTACCTTGCGTGGAAGTAGTCCGGGCCTATTTCAACCCTGAGTAGTGTTTGCAGGTGTTCCTTTTACATTGCCTCGACAAACTTCGACAAATAGGGCAGCCTGTATACAGCTTGGGAGACAAAGCCCACGATGAAAACATCTCTACCCAGAACAAGAGGTTGCTGCTGCTTCAACTTCAACATTATTATCGTGAAGGAAATTTGGTATGCAGCAGGTATCAAATCACATCAAGGTACAAACATAAAATATTGACAACAGCAACAAATGCAGAAAAATTCCACACCACAAATGAAAACAAGGTACACCTGCCACACTGAACCAGAAGCTAAAAACCAGCTAAAACATTAGAAACAGCACAGTAAAGGAATACATGTTAAGTGCTGTACCGAGACAAGTAAAAATGGAATGGAATACATTAATACATAAATAATCTATCCAAGCTATCAAACACGGATACACATAAAAGCAAGCAAGTTAATGAAGTAAATGAAGCTTCTCAATGGCCACAGGCAGTACTTGTTCTTGTTCTGGGCATTCTGAAACTTTATAAGGGCCCTGTCTTGCACCTGGCGCAGCACAAGCCCGATGCAAGTGTCTTTGCTAGTTTAAGACCGACGCAGTTGTCAATTTCCTGTCCAGCGCCCTGGATCTAAATAGCAAATGCACCTGCGCCCATCTGTGCGCCCATGGACGTGCTGGTCTTACAGGGAGGTGTGTTCAGGTGCATTCTGGGCGTATTGCTGTCTTGAGGCAGCAGGAAGTGATCATTCATTCACTTCATGTCATGCTTTACCCTAAGCAGGTTATGAGACTTCAAAAGGGTCACACAAGTTTCAGACTGCTGAGGCTAGGTTATTTAGATTTTACAATTCTAAAAATTAAACTGTGTGTGTGTATGTGTGTGCGCGCCTGTTTGTGTGTGTGTGTGTGCGCGCCTGTTTGTGTGTTCATGTGTTATCATGTGGGTATTATATTTTCTTAGCTTTACTGTATGCATATGTAATGACTACATACATGTATTTTGTCTGTGTGTAGGTATTTGTCTGACAGAGTCCCTGGCCATGACGCCTGCTGCCTCAGTGTCTGGACTTTACTTCTCCAACCCTCAGGCCTCGTACTTCGCTGTGGGAAAGATCACCAAGGAGCAGGTTCGGCTAACCATTCACACATCTTTAACTGCTATTAATAACTAGTGAAAATGTTGTTGTAAATGAGATATCCCGTTAGTGGGGGAACTCCCAAACACCATACCATCACAATGGGTGTTCTAGATGTTGGTGTTTTGTGAGTGGTTTTTGTGACATTAAGTAAGTTAGATTAACACAGGTTTGCGACCTGACTCACAACTGGATAACAGATCTCTGGACCGGACTCATAAGAACTAAAATATTGTACATACAATGATTATAATATGACATAAGAGCATAACAACCTCACCTTACATATGAATTGTGTACAATAGAAAGTATGTTACTCCTTATAGAGTAAGTAGGCTGTATATCTAATCAAAATATGACACAGAAAGGTTTTTGCTAGTGTTATAAAGAGACCAGGTATAGATTCAGGACTGACCAAGCAACACTATTTGAAGTGTATCATCTTAACTTAAAGGTGCCCTGCCACACAAAACCGTTTTTACTTGCATTTTTTGAAATATGTTCGGTCTTGTGTTTGTGTTATGTCGTGAATGTGAAAATGAACTGCTACCTCCTCTGCCAGCTCTAGCCACTGAAAAGAAATAAGCGGAGAAATCAGGCCAATTACAGAAGCTGGTCAGTCTGACGTGGTGTTGCCTGAGCTCATTACTATTCATGAGCTCGCCCAGTTGCGCTGGGTAAAAAATTGGCTAGCTGTTAGCCAATCAGAGTCAAGCAGTTTAGCTCATTTAATATTAATGAGAACTGGCACAAATTGAGCTGAGTCTTCCTGCAGGCTTTCTATACCACGCTAGAATGGCTTGAAACCAAGGCATTTTTTCCACAAAAAATGTTACAGAGTCCATGGTAGAACTTCAGACGTTACCACAAAGTAATGAAATATGTGTGGCTGGGCACCTTTAAAATTCTCAAATAAAGGCAGAGTCACAAACAATAACCCTAGCCAGCACAAATAAATATAGGCCCGTTGATAAGAAAGGCTGGGTAAACAACTGTATAGTGGCTCAGCATAATATTGTACATTTCTACAGCACTTATTCCATCAGTCCAGTGTCATGTGATTCTCACTACAGGACATTTTCATTTTAAATATCTTGCAGGGAATGATGAAGAACAGCTTAGCTTTCTTGAAATATGAAATATGGTATGAAATACTGTTTTCATTCTGTGTTCAGTGACATGACATGAATGTACATTATACTGAATTTATCAAGACAATGCGTGTGTGTGCTGAGTTTGCATTAACCGAGGAACGGGAAATAAAGATGAAAGGTTTGTTTATACAAGCTTTTTTCTGGAGACACTAAAGGCTTTATACGACCTATTTCACATACGCAGCAGTTCTCCCCAAACGCCTGTAAACACACTGGTGTAAAATCAGTGGAGTTCCTCTTAAATAGGGACATTTAACATATATGATTTTAAACATAAAATACTGTAAATTATCATATGAGGGTCTTTATAAAAGGTGCAATATGTAATATAGACAGCTAGTGTTTAAAATAGTTACTGCAGTACAAATTCAAAATACTGGAGAGCGTCTTGTCCCCCACCCCCTCCTCCCCAGACTCAAAGTTCACGGAGGTTGCCAGGCTGAGACCGCAGCATCCAACAATGTTGCTAGACGCTTGACTCACATAGCCAGACATTACTTCACAGCACAGCGGAGTAGCTAACGTTAGATGCTGGCTATATTGACAGTCATAGAAGCCCGTGCTCACGTGGAGCTCTGTACCCAGTGACAGAGACACTTTATTGGCTTTAAATTACTGCAACAACCGCTCAAACACCACTACCTCGCCGTCCTCTCTACCTGACTGACAGACACACTTTCTCTGCTTAAAATTACGGTGACAACCGCTAAAAATACCACTACCTTGCCGTCCTCTCCCCCCGACTGAACACACTTTATTGGCTTAGAATTATGGCAACAATCTCTTAACACACTGCAAACTCACGGTCCTCTCTTCCTGATTTACAGCCCCCCCTCTCTTGGTTTCAAATAACTCACCGATGTCGGCTACGGCCGCTGAACAGGCTACACGTTGTAAACAGCCGTGGCCCGCTTGCCTGCTCCTCCGGTAACGTTAGCAGTTAGCAGGGCTAGCGTGGTGGCGTTAGCCAGGACCAGTCAGGATCACTTTACTGGCTGTGTCTCAATTATTGGCGGGCCGCCACGACAGAATCAACATAGAGGAAACACAGAATTTTACCCCAGCAATAGAAATACATCTCCGTTTAATTTCTTCATTTGCTTTTTGAAAAATACCTCCCAAATCATATTTACTTTCATATATTGAAAAATTAGCCCTGAACATTATCTGCATTATTTTTTAATAAAACAAATCCTTTAATTTCATACCTTTAGAATTTATAAACAGTGGATTTGTGTAATCAAAGTAACCCGCTTTATTGATAATACATATAAACCTTTTTTAGAGGAAGATTATTGAATTTAAAGTTGTTTTATAGGGAGGACGTGGGACATGAAATCCGGCTGAACTTGTGTTTTCTCTGCTCTTGTCTACAGGTGGAGGACTATGCCCGGAGGAAAGAGATGTGTGTGGAGGAGGTGGAGCGATGGCTGGCTCCCATACTGGGCTATGACAACGAGGCGTAGGGTGTGACCACTCCAGCAGTAAACTGGACCACACGAGGGATCAGAGCAGGGCAAACAACTGCCACAGAATCAGGTTTACAGTCCGACCATTTCTCTGTAGCTCACACAGGTTCTTACTGTGGCTGCTCACCCAGGGATTTCCTGACATTACGTAGTATATCACACTAGGTCTTACCATTTTACTCAACATTTCTACTGGACATTTCAGAACAGTAAAACAGGGTTTTTTGTTCTTGTTTTTTTTAGCTCTCTGTGCCAAAGGTTTATGACAAACCTTCTACTTTTAAACACCACGGACCCACACACATTGTATGTAATGGGAAAATGATCTCTTAACCCTTGTGTAGTCCTCCCGGTGAAAATCAACACTTTTTCAAGTTTTTCGACACATTTTTCCATGCGTTTCTCAAGATTTTTCACGTTTTTGAAGCTGTTTCAAACATTGTTATCACCTTGTTTGACGCTTTTTTCAAAGCTTTTTTTCTGCTTTCGAGGCTTTCAATGTTTTTTTCAATGTATTTGGCACTTTTGTCACTTATTGCCATTTTTTGTCAACATTTTTTGACATTTTTTTTAAACATTTCAATTGTACTTGCGAAGAGCGTTGCATGGAACCATCCATGTTATTTTTGTGCAATTTTGTTGAAAGAAAGGTCTACAAATGGAGTGAAATAATCAGTGGTGTTACATGATAGTCACATGTGTCTTCAGTAGTGCTTTGATCCCGATTATTTTGCTCAATATTGAGATGATTATTATTTCAGCACTCATACCTGGGCTGGGCTGGGTATCTGTCAAAGTCAGTCTACACATGTGCCAACATGATAACTGACTTAGTATTAGCTATACTTCAATTTGCTTATTATAAAAACAATTTTAAAAGATTTATTTCTCATTTACTAAAATGGGGCAATACATCTGTGTTTATGGTTAGTTTATCTTAAAGGAATAGTTCAGCATTTTAGAAAATGTGCTGTTTTCCTGTCTTTCCGAGAGTGAAATGAGAAGATTAATATAAGTCTCATGTCTGTGTGTTAGTACGGAGCTTGAGTCAGGACGTGGTTAGCCTAGCTTAGCATAAAGACTAGAAATAGGTGAAAACAGCTAACCTGGTTCAGCAAAAAAACAAAAAAAAACAAAAAACAATGCGCATAAGTCTCTGCCAGTGTGCCAGTTTTTCTTTTCTTATTTGTACATAAACATGACTGTTGTTAAGCAACAGTTTATCCATCTGCCTGGTTCTTCTGTGAAGCATCTCTGCCCTTGAGCACAATCGGTGAACACCTGTTTTTGGTTTTGGCACAATAAAAATCGATTATATTCGGGTTAAGGCAATACCCCGATTTTTCAAACACCATGTAAACACCTTACCCTGGTTAAAATCAGAGTTCTAATAACCCGGTTAACCGAGGTAGAGAACTCCTTCAGTAACCGGAGTATCCCTGCATGTATACACCTTAACCGGACTATGATCGGGTTAAACGTCTGCTCATGCTTCAACTGCCTCTCCCCACTCCGCTTGAGTGGTTTTTGAACCAGAAATAATCAGTCAGCGCTGCAAGTAGTTGTCATTGCTATGACACCATACAACAAAACAGCGATGTCCGAATCAGCGGGCCATCGGCAGAAAGAGCCTGCGGTCCGTCTGTTTTACTCCCTGCTAAGGCAGCAGTGAACTCCGGTAGATGGCTAAACAGATTGTCCATCTCCGGGACCGTCAACGCTGTGTCTCGGCAAAAAAGTGGAGGGAATGAGCAGTCCGAGCAGCGGCCGCTGGCTAACGTTAATGTTAGTTAGCTAGCTAACGAAGTCCTGGCCCTGTGACAAGTTAAGTTGTTAAATTTTACTAATTGAAAGGCCGATCGGTGTAATGCTGACATAGGTCAACTGGAAGAAAAAGCCAGTTGTGCGTTGGCAGAGCGCCACCTACTGTACCGGAGGTAGGGTTACTCCTGTCATTCTTCCTATTCTTCCTCATGTATACGGGGAGAACTGGCATAACACAGTTATTCACTTAACCGGGGTAAGACTATACCCTGGTTACTGCTGTGGATGTAAACACACTGAATGATACCAAACTTGGTAACCTCACAAACAAATAAAGTCCCTGCACCTGCCTGTGACTTTGTATTTTTTAGTGAGCTTTAGAGGGGTTGGTAGGTGTAGTTTTGAACTTTGAACAGAACCAGGCTAGCTGTTCCCCCTGCTTCCAGTCTTTATGCTAAGCTATGCTAAACAAGTCCTGACTCCACATCTGTACTTTAACACAGACATGAGATTGATATCAATCTTTCCATCTCATTCTTGCGAATAAAGTGAATGAGTATATGATGAAATATTCCTTCAATGCAAACAGCTTTAGAAGAACTTTGCTTCAGGAAAACACCCCAACTGATTATGATTAAAATCAGCAAAATATCTGATCAAAGAATCAGCAATAAACACTAATACTTAATATTCAGTCCAACAGCCCAAATTTATTTAGGTTTTTTCTTCTAAAAATCATTATTTTATTGCTTTTGTGTAAAGGTTTTAACATCATCAACATTTGCATGGAGGCTGGAGTGTACCAGCTAGATAGTTCACCCATTTTCAGTAGCCAAAAAAACCCCATAAGCTTTTTTCCCTTGTTATAACGTTGATCGAGTTAGCGTTATCAGCTGGTTAGCTTAGTGCAGGCGCTAATGGATCCACGTTTGTATCTCGTAAATTACCCACTAATAATGCCCGGAATGATACCAAACTTCTACATTAGTACAAATAGTTTCTGTACCGTACTAATTTACGAGATACAAACGATGAAATTACTCCGAACCATCGCTTTAACTCCCTTTACATAATCTTTGCTATCTCTTCCCCCTGATTTGATACTGAATTGTACTACTTCCTTTTATTGCTCATTATAGAAACAGTTGAAGTACATTTTAGCCTCCAGGCATCTAAACATACAACAAGAACTCAATGAATCTGACCTTTTAACATATGTTTCTTGTTTCACCTTGATATCTTGGTATCCTGTGAAACTTCAAGAGATTAGTTCATTATTTGAATCCAAGCTTTCAGTGTTTTATTGGCTGGTTGTCTGTTCATTTTGTAATTTCTGAGGGGATTGTGGAAGCATTTGTCCAGTCTGAGGTTTTATAAATGCTTCTTCCAAATGCCGCTGTAGTAACTTATGAAGTAAAGTAGGATAAATGTATAGAAAAATGGGATTGTTTTTATATTAAACGGTACGCATATTCAACTGTTTCAAAAGTATTCAATCACATTTTTTCTACCTCGTGCAGTTTTCATCTGAGTGAAGAACAAAGCAGGAGTAATGACTAAACAGTCAGAATGCTATAAAAAGAAAAAATAATAAATGAAGGGGAAAACTACTGTACCACCATGGAAGGTTATCACGATATTGGATTTTAAACTTCAATATAATACTAGTGTGTTATAGTACTTGATACCTCTTTCGATACCCCAACTGCCACAGTTCGAGTTTGTCAGAGTTTACGAGGTGCTCTTGAATGCACCATGAGTTTACAAGGTGCACCTGAATGCACCATGAAGGCACATGCTAATGGGGAAAAGTGCAGCTGCATGCTACCCTTAGGGTAATGTTACCCTGTGTCTTTAGCCACATGCAACCGGCTGGTAAGCTATGCTGTGTCATCTACTGTATGTGTTGTTTTCTTATAGCTTTGGTACTTTCGATACTATCTAATGTATAATTTCACAACGTTTCGGTCGAAACGTTGTGAAATAAGTATTTGCATGCGTAATGGACAGTGTGCGGGACTTCTTCAACAAGTGTTACTGGTAACCTTTACCTTTTCTGATGTACCTGCCCCAAAAAAGTGTGCAAAAGCACTTTTGAATCGAGTAATTGATATACAAAAGGTAATTTTAAGGGTGAAGTATTTCTTTATGCAAACTTGAATGTAACTTGTTTTTGACTTGATAAGAAACCAAACCAAAACAAAGCTATTCTCTGTGGGTTCATGGCTGTGATAAAAACACTAATAATAATCACTTACGTTGAATTATTACTTACACGTTTTTCACCAAATGTAATTGCATAATTTAGAATGACGTACAGTGCTTTAAACTAAGTTGTAAGGACTAAAATGAGCAAGCAGTAAAGTCTCATCTCCAAATGACTAAATTGGTAAACTGGGTTAACCCTTTGCAACATCTGTGGTTATCAGCATGTTTCATAAACTCCCATTGTCCTGTTCAACAATAAAAAAGCCAGCTTTTCACACATTGAGGTACGACAACAACATCCACATACTGTTGACATTTCACCGGGTATCATCAGTGTTGTATTGTGTGTACTATACAACATCTACTTATTCCATGATCCTGAAAAATCTTCACATCATTAACATGATGGGTTAAAATTGAAATTAGGTTTCTAATTTAGGTTTTCAAGCTGTGGCTGAGTGCATTTCACATGTGTCTTAAAAGCCCTGATGTGCTGCAGTGGCTGATCTCAGTTTGTATGAAACATTTTTTTTTATCAGTTTGATTTCCTTACATTGAAAAATGAAGCTGTGGATAAATGATGGTAGCATTGAAAACAATGTAAAACGGAACAAATAAATAATTTTTCTCTTTGTCTTTCTCTGAGTTTACATCTCCGGTCCACCTTTTTTTTATGTTATTTGATGAGGGGCACTTAACAGTTGTTTAATGTCTTCTGTGGTTCTGGAAGAGCTTTGTCAAGTCTGAAAAAAGAACCCCTAATGTCATAGTGAAGTCTTCTAAAGTTATCTCAGCTTTGGCTTTAAAGCTACTATCTATTTACAAGCTGCACAGTCCTTCCGCGCCCGCACTCTCTTCCAAAACTTTCACAAACTGAATTTCGGCTGTCTTCTTCTGCAAGCAGAGGGAGAATACTGCTGTTCCTGATTGGCTGCTTCTCAGACAGCCAATTTTAATTTGTCTGCGGACGTCGTCCTCCATCACACACAAACAGCACACTAAAATGTGTTTCTGTAAAACATTTGAGGCGAGAAATAGGCAATACGGTAACAGAATCTAGATCGCAGTCCACAAGCAGTCAATGATAGAGACTCCTTGGCTCTGATTGGTTGTTTTCCTTCTGAGCGTGGTGGAAACTTGCAAATGCCACGAGGAGCACTAGGGGGAGGCAGAGTAACATGATTTTTGTTCACAGATAATCAATCTCATCAGAATCAGAAAAGAGTTTATTGCCACAAAAAGATACCGTTACGTGGAATTTGCCTTGGTGATTGGCACATACATAAACAAGCAAACATTAATATAAAATAAACAATAAATACAGAAACAAATACATACAATATAGCTGTTTTGCATGAGAAAAAGGAGGCTGAATGGGTTAAGTGTAGAATGTTCCAAAAATATATAGTATGTGTAATGGCCAGGTGGATAGTCCAGGATTATGGTTAATGCAAAGTGTAGTGACTAGGGGTGGGGGTGGGGGTGGGGGGTTGAGAGCATGTAGGACTGTCAGGATATAATGACAGTTTCAGCAAATATGACAAAACTTATTTTTATAACATTTACAGAAATCGTTTGTCACAAATTGGTGTCATGGACTTTGAAAGATGTGGGCATTTATCAAAGAGGCCTAAAAATACTATTGGTTGCATTTCAAGTGCAGGACGCAGACTATATAAAGAACGGACGTAGCATTGGTGATGTCACCCATTGGTTTGTGAACCGCCGTTTTGAAGCCAGGAGTTTGCATTTTGGCTGTCGCCATCTTGGTATTTTGGAGCCAGAAGTGACCATATTTAGACAAAAGGGTGGAGCTGGGGAGAATGACGCATCTAAGTCAGTGTTGTGCATGGTTTCGATGGCGCTGTGCTAAGCTAAACTAGCCTGACGTGGTCATGCTCAGATTCTAGTCAGAATATGAGTCTGATTCTGCTCCATTGGGCTGGGATTATGGGGCGTGTTTCAACCCAAACCAGGAAAGAAAATTCCTCTGCACTCAATTGGATAGACCTACAACCAATCAGAGCAACAGATAGACCTACAACCAATCAGAGCAACGGAGTATGTGACGTATGTCGTAGGAAGGACGGCAAAAACATCTTTCCGATCGACAAATGCCTCGATCGCGCTTCTCTGTTCCTTTTTTAAAATGAATGCGCTGTCGATATCTTCTACAACATGCGATGGTGGAATCTACACATCTCAATTTTCTGAGTATGTGAACTGTACAGGCAAACTGAACTGTGTTATGTTGTTGGGTGTATGAACTATACACGCACTGATGTTCTGCACACATGAAGTACCTAACGGATAAATAAAGTTCATTGAATTGAGTACACGCAGCTGGTTGAAAATCGGCAGACTTTCTCTTAAGTTACCAGCTAAGGCAAGCGCTAGCTAGCTAGTTTGGTTGGCAGAACGCTGAACAAGACATTTCTAGGCAACCAAAGTCTTCCAATTAACTTTGATGAAGTGAAATCACACAGTGAAAGGGTCAAAGTTTAAGATAGAAGCATAGACAACGCCCAAAAACAACTTCACGGCTATTTTAATGTACACAGGGCCATGGACACACATTGCTAAGCCTCTGTCATGATTGGCAGGTCAGTGTGTAGCCACGCCCCTAAAGCATCCCCTGCTTTATCGTTGATTTAAAAAAAAAAAAAAAAAAAAAAATGGGACTATAATTTAGTCTCACATTGCCAGACCTTCCTCCATAGTGCTGCGGAGGAAGGTCTGGCTAGTCTATACAGCATTCCAGGATGAAAAACGTGCTCTGGTTTATTGGCATTTCTTTAAACCAATCACGATCGTCATGGGCGGTGCTAAGCGCTGGACGGAGCCACGGTGCCTCTGCAAAATAGCCTCGGGAAGGAACTTGTTTTGGTGGAACACGTACGTTCGTGCAACAGAAAACTCCGATTGGACAGATAGTCTAGCTAGCTGTCTGGATTTACCCTGCAGAGATCTGAGGAGCAGTTAACCATAGTCCTCACAAATCCACCAGAGGTTAGAACGCCAACACAGAGAAAGAGGAAGGTAACGGCGGCAACGGAGCAATCCTGGAAGTGGGACGTCGTGGATATAGACTAATAATTTAATAAATGAACATCATGCTTTATTGAAGAAGACTTGAAACTACCGATTGAGACCATAAACTTGTTATGAAAATGTTTATTGAGGTAATAAATCAAGTGAGAAGTAGGGTAATTTCCCCATAGACTTCTATAGAAACAGACTTCTCTTTGAAGCCAGTGGAGCGGCTCCCTGCTGGATTATAGATATAATGCTCCACATTGGCTTCACTTTTCAGGCACTGAAGTTGCCATTTGGTAGGACACCACGTTTTAGGATGTTGAACCCACACTTTTGGTGTGTGTTACCTTTTTTTATGTGTCTCTTGTGAGTCCCCCAACTTTATGGAGATGCAATAAGCTAGCTACTTAATTGATAGAGAACGCCTTCAAACACTTTCTTTTAAACTAATAAGTATATAACTTTGCTTAAATATAAAGTTAAGTATTTTATTTATAGTTTTGTTATGTATTTTTTATTTTTTTATTTCTATTCTCTTTACTACAGTTTTTACCTACCAACAGGGCCATTGCTACCACTGAGGTCATATCTATTTTTCCTGTGATTTTAGGAGCTTCGGGGAAGTTAACATTATGACATTCAGACCTAAATGTTTGGAAATAAAAGTAACAGAAAATATTGAACAGTTAGGCCTAAATGAAAACAAAAATCCAGATACAATTTAAAGAGACACTTTTTGGTGTCTTGTTTGGGACCACATTGGACTAATGACTTAGTATGAATGGTTACATTGACTGTAAACGTTAATGGCGGGAGTGAGCTTTCATAGCTAACTGGTCGAGAGAGGGGGCTCACTGCTCGCGCGCACACACACTCGCTCGCACCTGTGCAGCTCCTCCCTCGGTGAGCGCGCGCCATCCAATGAGAGACGAGTTCTAACTGTGCGTTGGCTTGTGCCGTCTCAAACACGCATACACCGCCACACACGCACACACAGCCCGTGGTCCGCACGCAGATACAGCACCAGCATCTCCGTGTGAAAGCTAACCATGGCTGAAGGAGGAGAAGGCGAGGATGAAATCCAGTTCCTGCGAACTGTAAGTCATTTTATGTTGCTCTGAAGGCTTGTCCCGGCGCTGTGCTGGGTGTCACTGCGTCTTTTTCCTCGGCTGTGTGTTTGTGGTGTGTGTGGTGTGGGCAGGGAGTTTACCGCATTAAGGATGACAGCTCCTCGAGATACTAGTCATTGGTCAGTCGGTGAGTCCGCATCATGCTGACAGAGGACTTAAAAGATGGGCGAGGTTTGAAAACGTAATGACTGACAGTAAGGAATGATAAAAGAGATGAAAGAAGGTGTTTGTTGCAGCCGGTGTTGCTGTCATTGTCTCACGAAGAGGAGTTGAGCAGCATGCAGTCTGTGTGTAGTCGCTGGTGATGGGTGGAAGCGGCCGGGGTGCGGTGCGGTGCGGCGCAGCGCGGTGCAGGCTAGCAGCATGAAGTCTGCTGCATCTGCTTCACTTGACTTCACTTAGCTTCTTCGCTGAAGCAATGCCACAGTCGTCTAGTGTGTGTGTGTGTGTGTGTGTGTGTGTGTGTGTGTGTGTGTGTGTGTGTGTGTGTGTGTGTGTGTGTGTGTGTGTGTGTGTGTGTGTGTGTGTGTGTGTGTGTGGGTGTGTGTGTGTGTGTGTGTGTGGGTGTGTGATGTTAGTCTCATAATGAAGTAAAAGCTTGTACTGGACATGAGAATAACATGAATAATCACACCTGAATTCACTGCACCTGAGTATTTATTTCCTTTTTTTAAATGAAGGCGTCAGGCACATAAGTCTGTGTGTGTGCATATATATATATATATATATATATATATATACACACACACACACTATATATATATACACACACACACACACACACACACATTTTATATATATATATATATACACACACATTTTTATATATATATATATATATATATATATGTATACACACATACTATAATATATACACATAATATGTATATACACATATGTGTATGTATGTGTGTGTATATATATGTATGTGTATATATATATATATGTGTGTGTATATATATATATGAAAGTTAACATAATTTAAATTGAAAGCCTCATTTGTAGCTTTTTTCTACCAGGGTTCAGATGATTCCAGTGTTGCCAGTGCAGTTTCCAGCCTCAGTATCACAGCAAAAGGAAGGTTACTGCATTGCTATTAAAATACCATGGCTTGATATTAGAGAATCCATGGACCAAGATGAAACTATTCCACTGGAAGGAAATGTTGGAATTAAGGGAGGTGCTATGGAGTGCATTTTAGGCTGCACCAGTACTTTGTATGTTAATATTGAGTAAAATAACTGTAATGTGAGGTAGGGCTGGCCAATAGGCCTATAGATCGATATATGAAACTGGTTAGTGTTGTCTTTTCCTGGTTTTAAAGGCTACATTTCAGTAAAGTGATGTCATTTTCTGTGTTACTAGACTGTTCTAGCTGTTCTATTATTTGCCTTTACCAACGTAGTCATTATATCCACATTATTGATGATTATTTATCAAAAATCTCATTGTGTAAATATTTTGTGAAAGCACCAATAGTCAACCCTACAATATAGCTACAATATTTGATTTTCTCTATACCGCCCAGCTCTAATGTGAGGAGTCACTCATGGTAATCACCAGAGGCCTCACGATACGATATCATCACGATACTTATGTCACAATGCGATATTATTGTGATTTTAAACATATTGCAATATTCTGCGATATATTGCACTTTATTACCTTTTTTCCAACTTCAAATTTTTCCCAATTTCAAATGATGTCCCCAAAAAGAACTTTGTCAACATGTGTTTTATCTAAAAAGATACATGTCTCTGTTTGTTCATCTCACTTCAATTGTATTGCTGCAAAATGGGATTGTCAAGCAGACAAACTGACCAACACATATATAATAAATAGGGCTGTCAATCGATTAAAAAATGTAATCTAATTAATTACATACTCTGTGATTAATTAATCAAAATTAATCGCATACATAATTAACGGTGCCTGAACCGATACTTTTTAAGAAAGTAAAAAAAGGAAAAAAAAGGGTACTAAACAACAGTCGGTGACATTAAAGAATGGCTTGTTTATTGCTAAGGCCATATGGTCAAAATTAAATGATTTAATAATAATGTATAACAATAACTTATTTCACTAGTAAATTGCTGTTGAATGACAAAAACAAGCACCAGATGGGAAAAGGACATTTACAATAACTTCAAATGCACCACGAGGCTGTAGTTTACCAGTTTCATTGAACGCCCCGTCTGTGTTGTTTCTCCGACGGCAGCTGCAGATTGTTACATCCCGGTGTTGAATCCTCTACAGTAAAACACAGTCACACTTTACACCGTTTAGCGTTAGCTGTCAGCATTTTAACCCTGTTTAATCCAGCTACTAGCTAGCGGTAGGCTAACGTTAGCTGCTGTTGAGTATAGTGTTAACTAGCTAGCGGTAGGCTAACGTTAGCTGCTGTTGAGTATAGTGTTAACTAGCTAGCGGTAGGCTAACGTTAGCTGCTGTCGAGTATAGTGTTAACTAGCGTCACGTGCAGCGGTGTTTGTGTTGCCGGTATGCAATATTACAAATCCCACTATGGCCACGCCAAGACCCGCCCTTCAATAGCATTCACACACTACTATTGGCCAGGCGTCCATGCTTACATGTACAGGTCCTATCCCCTGACCAATCCCCTAACCCTAACCCTAACCTTAACCACTCGAGGCCAAATGCCTAACCCCAACCAATCGAGCTGCTTCGTAGGGCGGGTCTTGGCGTGGCCATAGTGGGATTCGTAATTTTGCTGCCGGTATCGTCTGTTTCAGAGCATCAGAGAGAAGAGCAGACATATCAGTGGCACCAGATTTCAGTAGCCAGGGTTGGCAGGAAGAAGATTTTTACAAGTAAATGTTCCAATTAATAATCCAGGAAGAACATTCTCGTCTCCCTCCTTTATTTTACAGTCCAATGGTGGCTAGAACGGCTCCGGGTCAAACCTCAATATGGAATGGATTAATCTGCGTTATTTATTTTAACGCGTTATTTTGACAGCCCTAATAATAAAAGATCCATACTTGGCGTCTGTGGATCGATACAGTATTGCCACGGAAAATATCGCGATACTACTATGCTGACTAAAACAACCTTTGAACGTACACATGTTCCACCAAAACAAGTTCCTTCCCGAGACTATTTTACAGCGGCACCGTGCGGAGCTTAGCGCCGCCCGTGATGATTGTGATTGGTTTAAAGAAATGCCAATAAACCAGAGCACGTTTTTCTCCCATCATAGAATGCTGTGTGGACTCGCCAGACCTTCCTCCACAGCGTGTGGAGGAAGGTCTGGCAAAGCGAGACTAACTGCAGTGTAACGTTAATGTAAGCTAGCGTCATGCCCTAGGCCGTTTAAAAGTTGCATTACAATTCATTTTTTATCTCAACCGGTTGTAATCTTCACACATTTAAATTGATTTTTTAACAGATTCACGATGCATCCTTACATCCCTAGGCACCAGGGGACCCGCTCCAGTTGTAATGCCAGTAACTACACCAAGGGCAATGGCAGTTCTAGCCAGACCTTCCTCCGCAGCGCTGTGCAGGAAAGTCTGGCAATGTGAGACGACTTGAAGGTTTACTGTGCCTGGTTACACTATGCATTGTTTCTGCAGACTAACTGCCTGCTGTCTCATGTCTTGTGTGCTGCTGCAGTGTTAGAGTTGTCAGTACAGTGTGGTTGTGTAAGAGTGGCACTGATAGAAAGGTGGATCTATCCACCTCAGACATCCAAACGCTGTAGTGGAGCAGTGCTCAGAGGACAGGAAGGATGTGAGGGCCACTTCACAGGCACTGAACCCAGGGAAGGCACCGGAGCACTCTGCTTCATTTAATACTTCATTAGGTGCAAATGACTAACGTTTGGACGTGCACTGCATCTTCATCACAGTCAAATGGTTTTGGCAGAGACAAGAGTAAAAGGCAGTAGCATAGCAACACTCATTCAACATGACAGTACACAGCACACAGCCCAGACAGGAAAACTATTATATAAGGCAAACTGAAATCCTATAAAGATTATCCTCAACAGAAAAAAAACTCATTCTTAATCAGCGTCATGTGGTAATGAAATTGAAGGCCATGAACATACAGTGGGGCAAAAAAGTATTTAGTCAGCCACCAATTGTGCAAGTTCTCCCACTTAAACGGATGAGAGAGGCCTGTAATTTTCATCATAGGTACACTTCAACTATGAGAGACAAAATGAGAAAAAAAACATCCAGAAAATCACATTGTAGGATTTTTAATGAATTTATTTGCAAATTATGGTGGAAAATAAGTATTTGGTCAATAACAAAAGTTCATCTCAATACTTTGTTATATACCCTTTGTTTGGCAATGACAGAGGTCAAACGTTTTCTGTAAGTCTTCACAAGGTTTTCACACACTGTTGCTGGTATTTTGGCCCATTCCTCCATGCAGATCTCCTCTAGAGCAGTGATGTTTTGGGGCTGTCGCTGGGCAACACGGACTTTCAACTCCCTCCAAAGATTTTCTATGGGGATTGAGATCTGGAGACTGGCTAGCCACTCCAGGACCTTGAAATGCTTCACTGAAGCCACTCCTTCGTGCCCGGGGCGGTGTGTTTGGGATCATTGTCATGCTGAAAGACCCAGCCACGTTTCATCTTCAATGCCCTTGCTGATGGAAGGAGGTTTTCACTCAAAATCTCACGATACATGGCCCCATTCATTCTTTCCTTTACACGGATCAGTCGTCCTGGTCCCTTTGCAGAAAAAACAGCCCCAAAGCATGATGTTTCCACCCCCATGCTTCACAGTAGGTATGGTGTTCTTTGGATGCAACTCAGCATTCTTCCTCCAAACACGACGAGTTGAGTTTTTACCAAAAAGTTCTATTTTGGATTCATCTGACCATATGACATTCTCCCAATCCTCTTCTGGATCATCCAAATGCTCTCTAGCAAACTCCAGACGGGCCTGGCCATGTACTGGCTTAAGCAGGGGGACACGTCTGGCACTGCAGGATTTGAGTCCCTGGCGGTGTAGTGTGTTACTGATGGTAGCCTTTGTTACTTTGGTCCCAGCTCTCTGCAGGTCATTCACTAGGTCCCCCGTGTAGGGTTCTGGGATTTTTGCTTACCGTTCTTGTGATCATTTTGACCCCATGGGGAGAGATCTACGTGGAGCCCCGGATCGAGGGAGATTATTAGTGGTCTTGTATGTCTTCCATGTTCTTATCATTGCTCCCACAGTTGATTTCTTCACACCAAGCTGCTTACCTATTGCAGATTCAGTCTTCCCAGCCTGGTGCAGGTCTACAATTTTGTTTCTGGTGTCCTTTGACAGCTCTTTGGTCTTGGCCATAGTGGAGTTTGGAGTGTGACTGTTTGAGGTTGTGGACAGGTGTCTTTTATACTGATAACAAGTTCAAACAGGTGCCATTAATACAGGTAACGAGTGGAGGACAGAGGAGCCTCTTAAAGAAGAAGTTACAGGTCTGTGAGAGCCAGAAATCTTGCTTGTTTGTAGGTGACCAAATACTTATTTTCCAGAGGAATTTGCAAATAAATTCATTAAAAATCCTACAATGTGATTTTCTGGATGTTTTTTTTGTGTACCTATGATGAAAATTACAGGCCTCTCTCATCTTTTTAAGTGGGAGAACTTGCACAATTGGTGGCTGACTAAATACTTTTTTGCCCCACTGTAGACAGGGCAGGTGTTAGCGGGACATTCACTTTTAGAAGGTACTTTCATTTGTTTCAGTTTGGTAATAAGTTTGTTAGTAAGTAAGTTTGAAATTGAAACAGTGCAGTTCTGTCAGTTTTGTATATCAATGCTTTTGTATATAATACTTGATACATGTCATCAGCTCTGGTGTTGTAGAACATTGATGTGTGTGTGTGTGTGTGTGTGTGTTGTACTGATGGAATCTGTACAGTGGAATGGAGGGGTGCAATGATTATTTTCATTACCAAATAATACTGCCAATTATTTTTCTTGATTTATGTCTATTAAGTGTGTGGAAATAACGTAAGGGCCGTTACATTTTATCAGAGCTCAAGGTGGTGTCCTCAAATTGTTGTTTGTTTTGTATTTTTGCTTGACAAGAGACTCAAATGTTTAATTGATAATCAGAATAGTTGCCGATTACTTTTCCTTTAATCCACTATTCTCTTGATTGACTCATTGTTTCAGCTCTAGTGGAAATGTACATTATACTGAAGTTATTAAGACAGCAGGTAAACCTTTACAATATTCTTTCTAGACATAGTTCTTCTTTGGAGTGTCAGAAAATGTTTAGTACATTTTTCACCAAATTCTATCCATGTTGCTTTAGTTCTACGTATTATCCATTTCATCTTATGCTGATATTGAGTCTCTAATTCATGTTGTTTCACATCTAGTAATTGTAAATCTTCTTCGCTGTGATCAGATTTATTCTCATCTAAATGGATTCTAATATTTTGTAACTCATCCAATAGTGTTTTTTCTTTGTTGTACATTTTTTTATGTAGAACTGTAGAAGAGTACTTGATGGCATGACCCCGGAATGCACATTTAAAGGCATCCCATACGATGTGTGGATCTGCAGATCCATTATTAACAGAGAACTCTAATATAAATTGTATTGTTGAAGTATTAAATGTCTTGTCTTCTAGCAATGATTGATTTCGTTTCCAGTAGCCTGTACCTCGGTTGACTTCCCTGAAATGAAGCAGGTAAACATGAAGAGTGTTTTAAATGAGGAGCAGATTAGAAAACGGGGAGGATTCTTTCTAAAATACCATGAAGTATAATTGGGGCTGCATGATTAAATCGTTTGAGCATCAACGTTGCGATGTGCGCATGCGCAATTGTCGCATCGCAGGTCGTGCGATGCCAAGTCCGGCAGCTACAATGGTTTTGCTGCTTGGACCTCGCCGTTACCCAGGGCCGTGCTGCACCTTCTCCACCTCCACTCAGCCCGTCTCCAAACACTGACCCCCGTCTCCTTCGCCATGCTTTGTCGGTGTGACTTTTTCGCTGTGTCATCACCATTCAAGATAAGAACTTAATTGATCCCACACACTGGGGAAATTCACTTGTTACAGCAGCTCGAGAGTCAGAGAAGCAAAGGAAAAAAAAGTAATTGAGTGATAAATAAAGAAACAAGATAAGAACAATAGAAAAACACAAATAAAAAGAGCTAGTATATACAGTATGTACACCTTTTACTTACACAGATACTGTATGTCCATGATGGACGATGTACATAGAACCAATTGTACTATACAACCCACCAATGTGTTTCTGATCAAATTGTTTACACGAGCACAAAGTCCTACATTGATCTAGCATCTTAATTTTGCTCTGAAAGTATACCAGATTGATGCATGCATCTTTAAATTGTCCATGTTCTTTTCAGGAGAGCATGACCCTGCAGTGGACCCCCTAGAAGGTGAAATTTCCTTTATGCTGTTTTTTATATCGCAACTTTATAGCCGAGACATTTTTTTTGCATTGACAATTATTTTAATATCGTGCAGCCCTTAGTATAATTATAAAGCTGGGAATTAGAAAGAAGCCTTTCTGATATTAGCCTGTTTCAAATGAAGGCCTGGCTCACTCTACAGTTGTACCACCAATTTGTGCTATGGTTGGTACTCCAAATCAGGTTTGTCAAGTGGCAACACCTTTCCAACATCATCACTTCCATAATAATACTGTGTATCACAGATCCACTGCAGACCAACAGCAACAAGATGCTACCTGACACCCCCTGGATTATGACTATATAATAATTTAGGTCACAGGTAAATGATGAAGATGTAGTGTAGCACTCCTGCTGTATCTTCTGCTGCCTACACGACACACATAGTGTAATGCATTTTATATATGTATGGGGTAATGGAATTCATTTAGCAAGTCATTTTAGTGTCAAAATATTATAAATTGCCTGATTTGAAAAAAATGGCAGACGCATATATTTCAGATAAACTGAATAGTGTTTCCTTTCGGATTAGGCCACGCACTTAATGTTTTGTCCAGGTGGATCTTAATGAAAACGGACTCTTTCATGATCAGAGTCAATACTTTTTGATTAGCCCGACTTTCTCACTACATCACCACTGGCTTTACCAGTAATTGTCCGTCAGCAACCGTTTGCTCCTGCTGATACTGTTTAGCTCTACTGACTCTATTTGTCTTTACAGAGAAATGTGCATTTTATTTAAAAAAAAAAAAAAAAGCTTAGTTTCTAATAGCAATAGTTAATTTACATCTTGGCTTTGTTTTTGTTTCCCAATTCTCTGTATAGTTCTTCCTCCTTTCTGCCTCCTCTCCTCCTGTTCCATTCCTACCTTTCATCCTACCCCCCCCTCCCCTTTAATCCTGCAGCACTCCCTGCTAAGTGCACTTTGAATGCAGATCAATACATGGTTACTGGTGACTGCTGCACAAAGCAAACGGCATGGCAGCAGTGGTGTTCTTGTATTCATTTAATCTCTGTTACAGAGAAGTCTGTGTTTGCAGACTGTAGAAATGGACTGATCAGAGAATTCCAAAGGAGAGCCACTGTATGCCAATTAAAGTTCCACTCCACCTACAGTATAATCTATCTTTTGAGTGTCAACCATCTGCCCCTGTAGACCTCATTTATTTTTTGTTTTGTACTTACATTTTGCAAATGTTTCCAACACTGTTCAAACCCAGAGAAATCTGTCATTTTAATCAATGAGTACACAGGGATACTTTTTCCTCTTCTGGGTCTTTGTCATCCACAATCACTGACCTAAGCAACCTTATCCAGGCATTTTGATGAAAGACATGATGAGGAATCTGGTTACTGCTGGAAGCAGTGAATAATTGCACAAGTGGCCGCTGTAACCACCGTCAGTGTGATATTTGTTGGAATTAGAATAGGTCAGAGCAGTGTATAGATATGCAAGAGCGAGGAATGACTCCGAGAGTTCAGGCTGTGTTTAGGAGCAGCTATGCAGAGCTTGTTTGTGTAAGTATAAAACGTACTGTGCCCATTCTTCCAGTTCAGCACTGTCCTACATTTATCAAGGGAGCTCAGTTCCCCATGTAAGGACATGCTGACTGGCCTGTGGAGCAGAACAAGTTTTTCTTAACATACACTGCTGACCCAGTATACAATTAAAAGCATAAATAAAAAGAAATATGAAAACAACTGTTTAAATAATTAAGGGGAGCTAAATAAAAGCAGTACACATGAAGTGATATTCTGGCTGAATATCAATCTATTTAAGACTGTTAGTATTTGTGCTGCTATCAGTCTGATGTATCGTATCAGTGCAGCACTCCATGAGACAGTGTGTGTCGGTGGAGTGTGGTTAAAAACCATGGTTTGCCATTGATACCATGGTCTCCATACTGTACTACTAACAAATGTTGCCTTTTCTCTGACATGGTATGTACAAACCCAAATTCCAATGAAGTTATGACGTTGTGTAAAACTTAAATAAAAACAGAATACAATGATTTGCAAATCTTTTCCAACCTATATTAACTTGAATACATTACGAAGACAAGATAGTTAATGTTCAAACTGATAAACTTTACTGTTTTTTTGCAAATATTCACTCATTTTGAATTTGGAAAATTTCACAGGTCAACAGGTTAATTGGAAACAGGTGAGTGTCATGATTGGGTATTAAAGGAGCATCCCCAAAAGTAGTGGTGTGTGATACTGCAATATTTGGTATTGATTCGATACCAAGTAAATACAGGGCTCGGTTGTTCACAAGCAACGATGGGGCGAGGTTCACCACTTTGTGAACAACTGCGTGAGCAAATAGTCCAATAGTTTAAGAACAATGTTTGGAAGGAATTTAGAGATTTCATCATCTACAGTCCATAATATCATCAAAAGATTCAGAGAATCTGGAGAAATCTCTGCACGTAAGAGACAAGGTCCAAACCAACATTGAATGCCCGTGACCTTCGCTCCCTCAGCACCACTGTCATTATTATGTAAAGGATATTACCACGTGGGCTCAGGAACACTTCCATTGTCAGTCAACACAGTTTGTCACTACATCTACAAGTGCGAGTTAAAACTCTACCATGCAAAGCGAAAGCCATATATCAACAACACCCAGAAACGCCGCTGGCTTCTCGGGGCCCGAGCTCATCTGAGATGGACTGACACAAAGTAGAAAAGTGTGCTGTGGTCTGATGAGTCCACGTTTCAAATTGTTTTTGGAAATCATGGACCTCATGTCCTCCGGGCCAAAGAGGAAAAGGACCATCCAGATGGTTATCAACGCAAAGGTCAAAAGCCATCTCCTGTGATGGTATGGGGGTTTGTTAGTGCCCATTACATGCACATCTGTGAAGGCACCATTAATGCTGAATGGTACACACAGGTTTTGGAGCAACATATGCTGCCATCCAAGCAAAGTCTTTTTCAAGGACGTCCCTGTTAATTTCAGCAAGACAATGCCAAGCCACATTCTGCACGTGTTACAACAGCGTGGCTTCGCAGTAACAGAGTGTGGGTACTAGACTGGCCTGCCTGCAGTCCAGACCTGTCTCACACTGAAAATGTGTGGCGCATTACGAAGCTCAAAATACGACAACGGAGTCCCCGGACTGTTGAGCAACTGAAGTCGTACATCAGGCAAGAATGGGAAAGAATTCCACCTACAAACTTCAATTAGTGTCCTCAGTTCCCAAATGCTTATTGAGTGTTGTTAAAAGGACAGGTGATGTAACACAGTGGTAAACATGCCCGTCCCAGCTTTTTTAGAACTTGCTGCAGGCATCAAATTCAAAATGAGTGAATATTTGCAAAAAATCTACCAAGTTTATCAGTTTGAACATTAAATATATTGTCTTTGTAGTGTATTCAATTGAGTATAGATTAAAAGGATTTGCAAATCATTGTATTCCATTTTTATTTACATTTTACAAACATCCAAACTTCATTGGAATTGGGGTTTGTAATATGTGTGTAGGCTTTTATTTATTTTAGCGGCGCTGCTGCTGCTAGCCTTGTCTGTACACATGTATGTTTCCTATTGATGAAATGAAATGTTAAACATAAATATATACTGATCTGATTACAGCAAAGACAACGTCGGCAGTATTGACGGCAAAATAGGCTACAGAATATTTCGTTCTGTATTGACAGGTGCAATATTTGAAAATCGATTATTATTATTTTTTTTATTATTACATTTATATCTGCATTTATGTCAAAACCTAGAGACTTTCAAACATCAAAATGTCATTTATTAAATGTATTCCTGTCAAAATGACATATAAACCTCTTTTTGTGTTCTATGTTGCCTGGAAACTCTTCCAACACACTTGCGTGTCGCGTGAAAAATAGGCGTCGGTCCTATTTCTAGCATGCACGCGTTTTCTGCGCATCTCGAGCCGCGCCTGAGACGTGTGTCACGCAGGCAGTGTGCAAGCTCTAACCTGTTAACATGGGAGCCGAAATAAAAACAGACACGCAGCTGACACGCTCACGCCACGCAGGCAGTGTGCAGGAGGCCTAAGTCATGGTCGCTCTCCTCGCTTTAACACTTCCACACTTCCGTCACTCACTCGCCTGCCGTTCTCGCTCTCACTAATGCCTGATTTATGGTTGTGTGTTGAATCTACATTGAATCTTCCCTCTGAATTACGCTACCCCATGGATGTATTAAGCGCTACCCTCCTAACAAGATCCACAAAAGATATGACCAGTGACCAGTTAGTCTGTTATGGTCACGTGAGTATCAGAAGTGTAGAGAAGTTCAGACTGAGCATGCAGACAACAGAGGTTGTACAAAGTATATTTTCTAACTTAATCACTAGTTATTATATTACAACCATCTTGAATGTCATTGTTTATTAGGGCATACAAAATGTATTCATTTAATAAGAATTTGTATTTTTTGTTATTTAATTTTCTAAAATATTATTTAAATGAATTTTTTGTTTATGTATTTCTTATGCTCGTTTAAATTCTTATGTTCAAGTTAATAAATACCCAATTTCAAAATTTTAGTAGCTTATTTTCTGCATTTCTTGATAATCAAGTGAACTCATGACACCATTATATCGCAGCATTGTAAATCACAATCGCAATAGGACTTTTTCTCTAAGTCATGCAGCCCTATTATTTTCCCATATCGTTCAGACCTAAGTGTAAGTCTAACTTCTGATCACTTCTGTAAATAAAACACTGAAGTGATCCGAGTTTGTGTACTGCAGTTCTTGCAGCTCAATAACAATGAGGTGAAATGACTTCACAAATGCCTATCCAAATGTCCTCTGCTTGAAGTTCTGCTTCAGTCTGCAGAAAAGTACAGATTTTAGCAAAATGACAAGTCAAAATCAGTGACAGAAAAAGGACTTTTTAATAAGGTTTTAATAGGCTTTTTGAACAAAGCAGTTTGTGTTTGAAATGTTCCTTTTAAACCAAAAACAGAACGATATACAGGGCCTCTGATGGACTCAGTATAGAAGTCTTCCTGTGTGGTGCAGGGTGGGGTGAGGGGTGTCGCATTAGAGGGAGATATGGCAGGGGGAAAAGCAATAGTACTCTATCAGCTGTTAGTGCAACACACACACACACACACACACACACACACACACTGAGCCCTTTTTCTCAATATGAAAGTTTAATGACTTTCCTTCTAGTTTCCTAAATGTTATGCCATAATGCAATGTCCTTACTATCTATCAACCAAACACTCTCACTGTATTCCAAATCAGCTAAAACCCACCCACACAGTGTGTGATTAGGCCTGACAGGGTGCAGTGCACCATCCTTTTGGCTTTAAGACAAGCGGCAACTTCCGGGCCTGAAAAGTGAAGCCAATGCAGAAATGAATTAAACCTTTTCATGTCATTTACAGCAGGGGGGTGACTCCACTGGTTGCAAAAAGAAGACGTTTCTATAGAAGTCTATGGGGAAATGACACTACTTCTCACTTGATTTATTACCTCAGTAAAGATTTTCATGAGATGATCTCAATCGTTTGTTTCAAGTCTTCTTCAATACAGCATGATGTTAATTTAGTAAATTATGGTCCCATGTATTGTAATATTGACGATAAAGCAGGGGATGCTTTAGGGGCGTGGCTACACACCTGTCAATCATGACAGAGGCTTAGCAGTGCTAACCACGGTACTGTGTACAATGTACATAAAAATAGCCATGAACTTTTTCTTGGAGTGCTGTCCATGTTTTCATCTTAAATGTTGACCCTTTCCCTATTTGTTTTCACTTCATCAAAATTAATTGGAACATTTTTCTCTGCCCTTTTGTCCAAATATGGTCACTCCTGGCTCCAAAATACCAAAAGGGGCGACGGCCAAAATGCAAACTCCTGGGGCACCAGGGTGGCACACCTGGTAGAGCAGGCGCCCATATATAGAGGTTTACTCCTCGACTCAGCGGCCACAGGTTTGACTCTGACCTGCAGCCCTTTGCTGCATGTCATTCCCCCCTCTCTCTCTCCCCTTTATGTCTTCAGCTGTCTTACATAAATAAAGGCCTAAAATTCCCAAAAAATAATCTTAAAAAAAAATAAAACAATGCAAACTCTTGGCTTCAAAACGGCACTCCACAAACCAATAGGTGACGTCACTGATCCTACGTTCATTATTTTCATAGTCTATGCTTTAAGGTCGATCATACCATATAAGTAAAAGAAGCATCAATCAGTCAAATCACTGCCCCCCAGTAGGCTTGAACCCTTTGCAGACATGGTACATGTAACATCACAGGCAGGTATGCTGTTAAAGTGATGGCTGTTTGTCATTCAGACAGAGGTGACTTTTTCATGTTTGTCCACTTTATGTACAGTAGACATGACAGCACGTTTACTGACAGAGTACGGACAGAGACAGACAGACTTCCGTTTGTATGCAATCGGGCGGCCTCTAAAATCTGCATTCTGTCTAAACGCAGACGTTAAGGTGAAGACCTCCCAAGCAGTTAAATGAAGTTTGCCCCCACTTATTTTCTATGGGACACAAGCAAATTGATTAGCAAGGCATTTGGGATTCCAGGCAACACAGTACTGACCAGCGAAGCGGGAAATAAAAAGAAAAAGGGAGGGGTCGAAAGTTTACAATTTTCAACTTCCTGCAAATTTGGGCTGCTGCACACTGTATTGCCGGAAAACAAACAGACAACAAAAAAGCAATGCAGGAAGATTAGTCTTTAGCTGCTGCGGCTACATGAGAACCCCCCCTCTATCTCTGTCTCAAACTGTCACGCTGCCTGAACAAATCTCACACCAAATAATAAATCAATTCAGCTAATAAATAGATTTTGTCAGCCACACAGAAGAGCATTTTTGCGGCAATGTATATTTAATTATTTCGGTCAGTTCACAGTTTCATGATATATACGACGTGCACAAGCAGTGAATGACGGGACATTAAGTTGGGACACTCCTGTTTGTCCGCATGCTGTATGTAAAGTGTTTTGTTAGATATTCATTTATTCATCCGTGCAGTTGGCATGAATTTACATAGATTTGAAAATATAGCGAGAGAGTGTTGGTCTGTTGTCTCTAACTTGCTTGTTTTGTCCGACCAACGGTCCAAAGTTCCAGTAACAGTCAAAACAGGCCACACACTTTCTGAAATGTTTCTTTCTCCCAATTCAGACTTTTGCCATTTTATGGCTGTCTGACCTTTAAAATGATAGTGGATGTTATATTGTGTGGGGTTTCAAATTTTTTTTTCAATACAAACTGATGTCAGCTGTATGTTAATCCCCCTGAAAGTGAAGGCTCTTCATAAGGCAGTGAAAAAAACTCTTCACTATTTTTGGTTATGTATTCCTCCTCAGGTACACAAATATGTTATATATTGTAGATGAGCAAAATTGCCTGTGTGCCTACACCTTTTGTTATAATGGAGAAAGGCTTCTAAATGTAGGCCTATATGTGGGGAGTTACCTGTAGTTTCCCTGTGGTGTAGATGCTGTAGTATGCAATGTGTTATTAAAGTGGTAGTCTATATCCACAACGTTCCACTTCCGGGATTGTTCCATCGCCGATGGAAATTCCGCCGGATTTCACACATTTAGGCCGGATGTCCGTCCCCTTCCTCTTTCTTTGTGTTGGCGTTCTAACCTCTGGTGGATTTGTGAGGACTATGGTTAACTGCTCCTCAGATCTCTGCAGGGTAAATCCAGACAGCTAGCTAGACTATCTGTCCAATCTGAGTTTTCTGTTGCACGACTAAAACAACGTTTAAACGTGCACATGTTCCACCAAAACAAGTTCCTTCCCGAGACTATTTTACAGCGGCACCGTACGGTGCTTAGCACCGCCCACGACGATTGTGATTGGTTTAAAGAAATGCCAATTAACCAGAGCACATTTTTTTCTCCCATCCCAGAATGCTGTGTGGACTAGCCAGACCTTCCTCCCCAGCGCTGTGGAGGAAGGTCTGGCAATGCGAGACAATTAAAGTGTCTATATGTAACTTTTAGTTTGTGTTGATTCTAGCGACCCCTTTGGACTAAAGCGATAGTGTTTTTACCACACCTGCTGTTTTCTTTACGGTGCTGTGTTGCCCACTGTAGATTACTGAGTTAGTGTTATAGGGAGGTCATATAGTTGGGATGAATATTTTGCTCAGACAGAAAATCATTCATTTACAATAAGAGAATAAATTACAGATGCATCGTTACACACACACACACACACACACACACACACACACACACACACACACACACACACACACACACACACACACACACAGTCACACAGTCAATCACCAGAGAGGTTTACTGCTCTTCTTCAGGTCTGGTCAGGCTCAATTAATCCTCGTCTGCAACTGCTGAATAATTCAAAAGAAAAGAAGTGGTGAGGCTGATTGGTGGATTCATAATTAATGGCAGACAACATATTGGTCAGTGTGTGTGTGTGTGTGTGTGTGTGTGTGTGTGTGTGTGCCTTGTGTGTTGTACAGCAGGGCTCACATTGTGTATTTGTTTTAATGAAAACATAGTTTCATGGTTCGTATGTGTGACATGATTGTGAGATACTCACAATAACGCAAGCTGCTTTTTGAGTTTTGAAATGAAAAATCATTGCAAAAGGGTAAGAACGATGGGTGGACCATGGCATGCACAGGAAACGTTCACCTTCATTCCTGACCAATTGCATCTTTTAACCCCAGTTTGATAGGTGGAATAGCACCAGACTCTGCAGCGTCCATGAGCCTCATCAGCTGTTGTAAAGGACAAGCCTGAAATCAGAGTTGTAGCACCTTTAGAGAACTTCAAAGTAGAATTTCAAGTGAAGTGTTATCTGATATTAAGCATGGGCTAGGGCTGCACTATATGAGGAAAATATAATAATATTATAATGTAATAAAATAATGTTGTTGAATATTGTGATAACGATCTTACTTGCAATAGATATTAAAGTGAACTCAGTTTTGCTGCTTTCAGTATTCTGCTGAAATAAAACAAATTATTTGTTGATTTTAAATGAAAGGAAATCATTTCCAACATTCTTTTATTGAACAAATTGAACATTGAATTGAATATAAAAGGCACCACTAAAAAAAGAATGACGGTTACATTTTTCATTTTTCTACTGATATTTTCTTTCAACTAACATAAAAAATCTTTGAGTGTCTTTGGCGATATGTAACAGCCTTTTGCAATATGTATACTGCACCACTTGATATTGCGATGACGATAAAAAAAACCCCGATATATACAGCCCTAGTGTGGGCGGTATCAAGGATTTGCAGTAGACTAGGGTGTTTAGAAATCCTGAAGGGATGATTTTCAATACCGTCAAATATACACACGCTACCCTTTCTATTAAACTGAGAAGGAGATGCTGCATTGAGGCAGGGTTTCCACCTGCGTATTGCCAGCACGGCGGCTCACCAGGCCTAAGTTGACTCCCTGCCGGTTCTAAGCATTTGGGAATTTATTTTAATGTATTTTTTGATATGTTTATACTAAAATGTGTTATACAAGGAGCAAACTCCTTTAAGAAAAGACTTGTGCGTGTTGTCTTTTCCTGGTTTTAAAGGCTGCATTACAGTAGAGTGATGTCATTTTCTGAACACACCAGACTGTTCTAGCTGTTCTATTATTTGCCTTTACCCACATAGTTATTATATCAACATAACTGATGATTATTTATCAAAAATCACATTGTGTAAATATTTTGTGAAAGCACCAATTGTCAACCCTACAATATCGCCACAATATCGATATCTAGGTATTTGGTCAAAAATATTGTGATATTTGATTTTCTCCATATCGCCCAGCTCTACTTGTGCGTAATATTAGCAAGAGTGAGCGAGAGCGTGCTGCTTGACGTTGAGTAGGAAGTTAGTAGTAACGTTATAGCTGTAAAAGTAGCAGCAGTGTTTGTACAGTTAAGGCTTTTTGTCGGGGAATAAATGCTACAAATCCCCAAGACCCAAGCCTAGTTCCAGTGTCTTGGTCACCACCTGGTGATTAAAGTGAAGGTTGTTAGCCTTGAAGTTAGCAACCGCTTCGGCCCACTTTTTGAAGGTCTCGTCTCGGAATAGACCACACTTTTACTAGGTCTCGTCTCGCAGTTGGATGAAGAGAAATCTGGATTTTCAAAACCACAACTGCAGGGATTTCAGTAAATTGCCTGTGCATCGTCTGATTTATGTGTTAACATAATTCCTGTGATTGGATGTAAGACTTCCTGCTTCAAATGCAACCACTAACTTGACTCATTTCTAGTTTGAAATGTGTTACTGTTAACCCCCGTTCCCCGCCCCCGCTTTACACGCACTCCCAAAGTCAATGTTAGTGACAGGAGAAGAAGCTCTGGCTGTCTGGGAGATGTCAGCCAAATCGTCAGTAATAACATTTTATTTATTACATTTTAGTTGTTGTATTTTTTTTAAAGAGTTTATTTGCAAAACAACATCTAAAAGAAAACACACAGCAGTGTGTAAATTCAGCAATGTAACGCTAACCAAGACAGCTAGGATCACCTAGAGTTTTTATCAGCACTTAGAAAGGAAGCATAAAGAAAGGTTAGCTAAGTGTAAGTGACGCTAGCGAAGCTAGCTAGCTAAAGTTATAAATCTGCCTCTGTACCAAAACTCTCCAGAAATCTCTTTACCCCTCACCCAAAGTGATTTTGTGAATATTAGCTATACTGTACACTGTAGCTAGTTGTGTATACTGTATGTTTCAGTTATTTGGTCTGGTTTTGGTCTTGTCTCGGTCTCGATACACTCTGGTCTTGATAATGACTTGGTCTCTGTTTAGGTGGTCTTGACTACAACACTAGTGGACTGACCTTTTAAGGTGGACCAGCGATTTTCATTTTAGTGACAAGTCAATTTGCTTTTTATTTTTTACACAAATACTGTCATGTACCGTATACCCCTCTGAAATGTCAGGAAGGTATTAATGGTATAAAAAAGTAGATACTGCCCAAGCCTGTCTGATATCTTTTATTTTTCTTATATTGCAATAAATCCCATGTGCAGACACAAACATCAATTCATGAATTCAGCCTACTTTACTGCTCCATTCAAATTTTAACAAAACAAATGTAGCATTTGAGGAACAGTTTGAGGTTAGACAGTTAACAACCAGCACAGTCAAAATATTATTTGTGATAATAAAAATAATCGATAATAAAAAATTTAATTTTATAAATATAAATAATACTGGAACCTTATTTTGTAGAAAAACATCATCACATAATTTAGTGATGCACAGACTGTAGTGTAGATTCAAAGCACAAGCACTGAACACATTAACAGCACAGATTCCACAGAGACACTGTCACACACTCACACAAATGTGTGTAGTCTGTGGCGTAATTTGTCCTGATCTTTGGCAAAGTTGTTTGTGGATCTTCATGCTCTATGAACCAAAGGGAGAAAAACAGGGTGAACAGGGTGATTAAAGGCTCAGAAGGTGAGAGAGGACTGTGTTTGTGCTTTAAAAGTGGAGCATGCTTTGAAGGTGACCTTTAACGGGTTCAAAGGATGAACAGAGCGAAAGAGGATGACACACAAGTCAGAATTTCAGCAGGGGATGAAGGTTTCCCATTTTATTCAGCAGTGACATGATTGTTAGAATGTAACACAGTCTTCCTAATAAAAGGTAACAGCTAAACAATTACAGAAAAAAAATGAACAGGGCTGGGTAATATAGCTAGGCTTAAATCCGTAAACCAGGCTAATTGATAAGAAATCCTGTTTCATAAAGTTGGTTTAAATATGTTAAAAAGTTCCCATGGAAACTGATGCCTCCAGACTAGCCAGGTCCCAGTCAGGCTAGTTATCAGACTTAACTCTACCTCAAGACCAGTGTTCCAATGAATCTGCTAGACTGAAAGAGACAGTTTTTTCCACATTCCCTCAGTACCGATGTACAGTGAACATAACTCGCTCATATCAAATGTAGCACTATTTGACGGATGGTAGCCTGCAGTTGCTGCAAATGTTAAGTGTTTAGCTCACACCTACTATATGTCAATCTCACAGTGTTCCAGTCCACATATGTGCTTCCAAATGGACTGGAATATACACTCAGTTTATTAGGTCCACCAAAACTAACCCAGTCTAATTTAGCAGTCCTGTAATAAATGAATGAAGATGATTTTTTTTTTTTCCAGAAAGGTTGAGAGAGGTGTTGGTTCAACTGATTATTTTGGAAAGGATGTAGTTCGTGGTGCTGTTGATTTGTTATGCTGACAGGTATTTCTATTTTGTCTATCCCATTTCTATCAATGAGGGTAGGCCAAACAACAGAAACATAATTTCCTTTTTCTGGGAAGTTCTCCATCCGTTGAATTATACTACCTGGTTTGTACAAATGGAATTATAGCATGGGTATGAGTTCCTCCACACCAAACATCATCCAACCATGTCTTTATGGTTATTGAGTTCAAAGGCACACAGTCATGCTGGAACAGCAAAGGGCCTCCCCTAAACTGTTAGGGACGGCCAATTGGCTAAAATGTATCCTGTAGCAATAAGAAGACCCTTCACTGGAACTAAGTGGCCTAGCCCAAACCCTGAAAAACCAGCCCCAGACCATTATCCCTCCTCCACCAAACTTTACAGTAGGTAGCTATGCATTCTGGTAGGTAGGTCAGAATCAGAATCAGGTTTAAAGCTTTAGTGCGTAACTTTTTGACATTAATAAACGTCTGTTACATTCAAGCCATTGCCAAATGAGTTGCTACAAAGCTAATTAAGACTATCAGCTCCACACAACTCTCTCTGGATGTCTCAGTGTGACTATGTTCAGAAGGTTGTGGCGTCCGGTGACTTTCCCCGCGCAGAAACTCGAGTGAAGATAATTACCTTATCTGAAGAGTCCATCATTTTTTTTTAATCCTCCGTGTCCTCCTTGGCTACTAGCAACTGTGTGGAGGAGGGGGGTGGGGGCTGTGTGATCATGGAAGGCTTGTATCATGTGGACGCGCTGACAGTTTTGTTGTCATTACTTAGAATTCCTCATGGGGGCGGTAGAAACTACGCACTATAGCTTTAATGGCAAAGTAAGTTACACTTAAAAGGACTTTGCCTTGGTGGTTGGTGCATGCATAAACAAACATATTAAACATTAATATGAAATAAACGATAAAAACAAATGTATACAAAATACCTGTTTTAACGTAAGAAAAAGGAGGCTGAATGGTTTGAGTGCAGAATGTGCAAAAAATATATAGTATGTGCAATGGGCAGGTGTATAGTCCAGGATGTATGATGATGCTCAAATGAATATCTCATAAATAAGTTAAAATGAAATTTATAAATTTGCCTTTGATTGACATTTCACAGAACGCTGTGTAGCCTACAAAAATAATAACACAATCAGTGTACAATGTAAGCAACCAGGTCAGTAAGCAGGTGGAGCTAGTGCAGTAGATGCTGCGATACTGTTTGCCAGATGGCAGCAGGCAGACCAGTTTGTGGTTGGGGTGAGTGGGGTCTCTGATGATGGTGAGTGGGGTCTCTGATGATGGTGACTGGGGTCTCTGATGATGGTGACTGGGGTCTCTGATGATGGTGAGTGGGGTCTCTGATCCTGTTGACCTTCTTCCTGCACTGCCGGGTGTAGAGGATGGATGGCAGCTTCGTCCTGGTGATGTGCTGTGCAGGTTTTACCACCCTCTGTAGTGCCTTACGGTTGAGGGCAGTGTAATTGCCATGTGTAGGAATGTCTTGGTTTGGTAACTGTTGAGTAATTGGTATTCAGCAACAGCTCCATCAACCCTCTAGATATTTTATAGCCTTTCCGTGCACTGGAGCAGAATTAATCTTCAAGCTGCCAAATGCACTTTTTTCCAGTTGACGAAACCACCTTTGTGTGACCCTCACTGCAGTGTGGACACTTGCAGGTAGGATCGGGTGGGGGTGGGCAGAAGAGAGATAGGAGTAGTAGTGTAAAAGAGTGGAAGTGAGATGGCATGGCACCCCTCACTTCTCTGTAGTCTGTTTTTTCTCTTTCTCTCTGCTTCTTACTGCAGTGCTCTTATGTAATCTGATTGATCATAGCGGAATGTTCCAGTGCAGAGTGGATGGGAAGAAAGGAGAGGAAAGGAACGAGGCTTTGGAGAAGTGGGGAGAGGAGGGAGAAAATGAAATGAGATGAAAACACAGGGCATATGAGAGGAGGCTCTGTGACTGAGGAACCATGACATGCAACTGTGATACCCAGTCGCCATTCCTGTCTATTACGAATCTCATTCATATGCAACTATTTTGCAGGTTTGAATTATTTCCATATTAAACACTCTTTCCTCTAGCACCACCCTCAGGTCAAAATATCAACTTGTAGAATCTGAAATCTACAAGGAGGACACAGAATGAAGGACTGAGAGCAAAACATGGACTGCACACATTTTCCCTGGCTTTTTTAGGCCAACAAAACTATTTGAAAGATGTTATGATTGCACACTATTTTTCACATAGTGGCTTTAAAACACATTGTATACATTGTCTAATGGACAGAACATCAATACATTTGCTGAGCACGTTGATGTTGCAAGAGGACCGTTACAAAGGGTTCTTACCCCTTTTTTTTTATTTTAATGACCATGACCTTCTTCTGCCCTAGGGATGGTGATTTTGGTTGGTTGGTCGTTCGGTCAGTCAGTCCGGCACTTTTTTAGACTGAAATATCTCGACCATAATTGGATATGTAAATCGAGGAACCTCTGTGTGTGTGTATGCAGGTCTGTGTGTCTTTCAAACGATCCTGCATGAGCAAAAGACGTCACATCACGGCGGGGGCAGGGCTTCACAGCTTCACGGCTCTCAGTCAAGCATGTCTTCGCAGTGGGCTAACTGTGTCGTGCCAAAGAGTCACCATCTGCCAAAAACTGATTGCGGTCTACCCTCCATGCAAATGATGAAATGAATCGTACACAAACACATGTCAGATGAACGGCCAGGCTCTGGCTCTCTAGCACGTTGGGCTCCCTGCTTCCCCCGCCCGGGCCACATTGCACTAATACTACCTGGATATGTGACTGCTACACAAAAAAAGGCCAGAATCTCTAGATGAGCTGCAACCGAGCCGCGACTGATTGAGCCGCGCTGTACCATGTGTTACATAATAGGGCTCCCCAGCACGTTGTTTGGTTGCCGGCGGTTGCCCACATTGTTTTCGACCATTCTGCACGCTGTAGCAGCTTCTCCAGCAGGCTGAGCTGGGCTCTCTGTTTCCCCTGCCCGGGCTGCATCACCTAGTGCTACCCAGATGGGTGACTGCTATACAAAAAAAAGGGGACACGCCGAATCTCTAGATGAGCCGCAGCCGAGCCGCGACTGATTGAGCCGCGCTGCAACATGTGTTACAGGTTGAGTTTTATAAAAAAAATTATAAGAAATTCATGAGGCCCTTTACCTATGCCATATAGTAAATCCGCCTGTGATAGCACTGTATTGCTTTCAAATGTTTTCTTAAAGTAAAAAGAGAGACATTATTTGCATGTACTTCAAAGGTGGAGATCAACTCTAATATAATGCTGGATAGTTTAATAAATAATAATGCATCACATTTTAATTTGAATATTTTATGAGTAGAATCTGAATCTGCACGTTCTCTGTCAGGTAAAATGTAGTACAATGTTTTCCTATGAAGTAGAATACACAGTAAGTCAGTATTATACAGTTAAGTTGCATATTAAGTGCTTTGAGGGCCTTCTGTCAGTTATTTTGGGGTACAATGGTTCTGGAGAAAGCTGCAAGCAGCAATACAGGAGGCCAAGCTGTTTTTATCAGGCAATGCACTAGTTGTTATAAATGTTTAAAAGGCATTCATGGTCCCCAGAGAATTAATCCTAATGACTGGTGATCAACTGACTTTTCATGTAGTGCCACTATGAGGTTGATTGTTAATTCTAAATATTAACTCAAAAACATTTGAATGGATTACCATGATTTGGTTCAGATATTAATAATTGCCACAGGATAAATTGTATTAACTTTGGTCATGCCCGACTCTACCTCTGTCGCCATCATCAGGTTTAAATTGTTATCTGTCCAATAATTTGGTTTCCGACCAAATACCTGCAACGCTAATGACATTCCCATCAGCCTCAGCTGTACTTTGTGTTTAGTGTTAATTAGCAAATGTTAGTATGCTATCAAGCTAAACTAGGATGATGAACTTCCTAGTTTGGTTGACATTGGTTATAACAACATTATATCTGCTAAACATCAGCATGTTAACATTGTCATCGTGAACATGTAAGCATGCTGACATCCGCAGCTAAGTCGAAGACCTGCTGTTCCTGAGTACAGCCTCAAAGCAGCTAGCATGGCCGTAGACTAAGGCCAGGGTGTGCTTGAAACTAGTCTCGCATTGCCAGACCTTGTCTCCACAGCGCTGCGGAGGAAGGTCTGGCTAGTCCACACAGCATTCCGGGATGGGAGAAAAACAGAAAACTCAGATTGGACAGATAGTCTAGCTAGCTGTCTGGATTTACCCTGCAGAGATCTGAGGAGCAGTTAACCATAGTCCTCACAAATCCACCGGAGGTTAGAACGCCAACACAAAGGAAGAGGAAGGTGAGGGACATCTGGCTGAAAAAGAGGGACATCCAGCGCAATTTCCGGCGGCACCTGAACAATCCCGGAAGTGGAACGTCGTCAATATAGACTAGCTTGAAAAGTGTTTATAGCTGTTACCTTCCAGAGCGGGGCGAAAACCCAGCAGTTCTAGAGCCCTCTTCACAACTGTCCAGTCTTTGTGTAGTGTCGGTGTTGAATTGTCAGTTTGGGAAGGTTTTTTTCCTTCTTACCCTTAAAGCTATAGTGCGTAGTTTCTGTCGCCCCCACGAGGAATTCTTAGTAATGACAACAAAACTGTCCACATGATGCAAGCCTTCGGTGGTCGCGTACCACCCCCACCAGTTGCTAGTAGCGGAGGACACAGGTTAATTAGCTTTTTAATTAATTAATTAATTCAAATTTGGCAAAAGCTTGAATGTAACAGACGTTCATTAATATAAAATATTTGCACACTACAGGTTTAATGAAAAGTTTATCATGTGATAAATGAAATGTCATTACATTTATGCCAATTTTAACATTTGATCTTAGTTTTAATTAAATAAAGCTACTAACCATGGTAACATAAAACTAGGATCAATCTCAACCCATGAAAAGTGTAGCCTATGCATAGGAGCCTGGTCTACACACCCAAATGGCTGTGCTCCCTGTTGTCCTGCTTTTAAAAACAGGGAAAGTAGGATAAAGAATTATCTTTTTCTGTGATGTGACCCTGCAGTTGTCGCAGCAACCTACATACTGTGTGTGTGTGTGTGTGTGTGTCAGAGGGAGAGCAGAGCATGCAAAAAAGAGTTTGAATAATGGGCTCTGTGTAGCATCTCATACATCATGGCTGATGTGTGGTGTGGATGGATGGCTGGCTGTATGGGCAGCCTATTTCTAGGAGACCTACCTATGGCATAGAACCAACACACACTGACAGGTTGCTGCAGTGCTGTATTTTGTTCTGGTCCCAGAGGCTGGCTGCAGCCTCTCAAAGACACCACTAAACTCTGTAAAGTCTAACTTCATGTGAAGTGTCCCATATACAGTATGATAGGGCTCAGAGAAAATAGCAGCAGGGCTCTGCAGGGCCAACTGCTGCTGCTGTCAAACTGGTAACATCGCGGTTCATAAATGGCCTCTCAGCCCTAAGAGACGCCAAAAGGCATCTTGAATAGCTTTTATATTTGACGGGAACCATGTATTAATGTCAAAATATCCAATACTTTTTAACCCTCAGAGGACAAAAGACGCACCGGCGCATCCGAACGATGTTTGGCAAAACTCATAGTCAAAATGCGATATTACAAAATTTCATTTCCGACATTTATTTACTATTTTAGTCATATATATATATATATGTATTAAACTCACTATATAAAATATGTGGGCCTCACTATCCAGAAAGCTGAGTTTGTTCTGAACATTTTGATATGAAACTCATAGGGATGCAAATATATGCTAATACCTTAAAAAAGGTAAATTTAAGAAGATATGTGAAAATGCCCTCAGACCTCAGAGGGTTAAAGCCACCAGACTGCTTGACAAAAACAGTACTTTCACCTGGCAGAACACAGAGTTGCTATGGCTGCCTCAATTCATTAGTTTGTTTGTGTTAATGTGTGACTTTGGATCTGAACTATCATCCACAGCAGTACATTGCTGCTTCTGTGAAGGTAATGTTACTCCTGTCTGCTTCTCCAAACTGGGAGCGTGCCAATGCCATCTGTACCAAGATACTGTAGGTAATAATACACCCTATGGATAATACTTTGACCAAAATATGAACATTTAGATTTGAAGAAATAATAAACACTACTGGCAAGCAACACAATAATATAAAAACCTCAAGAAACCAAAGTATAATGGACTCGCCCTTTAAAGGAGAATTCCGGTCAATTTTTATGTTAATCTTGATCGCTATAGCTACGCGAGTACTTTCGATAGAAAAACCGCCAACCCGAATCAGTGCAGGTAACACGGAGAAGCTGCAGCGACGTACTACAAGCGTCCCCTGAGCTAAAATGGCAGTGGTCGGGGCAGGTTTTAGAGTGCCTTTGTGCCTCTTAACAGACACAAAATGCAATTAATATGTCTGTGCCACATGAACAGGGCCCTTACGTGTCAAGATGCATTTTCAACTCAGACATTGTTTAAATTCACCTACCCTGGTCCCTGTCTCGATCCTGCCGGTAGCTAGCTTGCCCTGCTAGCTGATAGCCATTAGCCGTTAGCTGCTAGCTGCCGTCCGGTGAGTGTATTCAGACAGGCTTCTGTGATAATCATCCCAATAAAAATCCACGGAGCGGCAGTGGTGTGGCTATGTCCTCCAGAGGACAGTTCATGTCACATCTTGAAGTGTATTCCCCCCTAAAATAAACAGTACTGCGGTAGTAGCTGTTAGCTGCCCTCCGGTGAGTGTGTACAGCCAGATAGCCGTTAGCTGCTAGCTGCCGTCCGGTGAGTGTATTCAGCCAGGCTTTTGTGATAATCATCCCAATAATAATCCACGGAGCGGCGGTGGTGTGGCTATGTCCTCCAGTTACTGAAGGCTAGCTTTAGCTTGCGTTTGGAGCATCAAGTTCATCTGCCTGTTTCCCCTCTGTCTGTCTCATTCTTTCTAACTCTTGTGAGGCTAGTTCTTCGTCTGTATACTCAGGTTTGAATAATTGAGGACGACCATCAAACTCAAAAGGTTCTTCCGTGTGTTGTATATCTGCTATATTCTCCATAGTTACGTTACTCCAAGCTTCTTCCCTTATAAACAACTCTGCTCTTCACTCTTCACACACTACGCTCCAATCTGCACACTACTGTTTACCTTTTCCTGCTACAACTGAATTCCCAGGAGTCAGCGCGATGCTACAGCTAAGCTTCAGTAACACTATTACTGTGCAAGCCACAGACATCGTTTATCCCGTTTCCATGTAGTTACATAGTCACTGATATGGTCATAACCACTACAGTGCTCAGTTACCTATTTTGAGGGGGAACTAATCTAAATCTTTCGCTGCGAAGGCATGATCTGTCCTATGCAGGACATCCACCAGACCACCGGGCGCTCCGTGGATTGTTATTGGGATGATTATCACAGAATACTGGCTGAATACACTCACCGGACGGCAGCTAGCAGCTAACGGCTAACGGCTAGCTGGCTGTACACACTCACCGGAGGGCAGCTAGCAGCTAACAGCTACTACCGCAGTACTGTTTATTTTAGGGGGGAATACACTTCAAGACGTGACATGAACTGTCCTCTGGAGGACATAGCCACACCACTGCCGCTCCGTGGATTTTTATTGGGATGATTATCACAGAAGCCTGTCTGAATACACTCACCGGACGGTGCTCGCGTAGCTATAGCTATTAAGATTAATGGAAAATATGGGGCTCAATTCTCCTTTAAATAGAGCAATATGTACTGCTGTGAACGGGGGTAGCAGCAAAACATATTTTAGCCACCTAATAAAATGCCCACCTAAAAAAATATATATATATCAGTTTAAGTGTACGCTATATTTAGAAGACGGTATACCTCTCACTTCAAAGCCACCAGACTCCTTTTGACAAAAAACGCTGGCTAGCTAGCCCAGGCTAACAGAGATGGCAGAAGGTTAGCAGAGTCGGCAGGAGACTGGCAAGTTGATTTCCTGATCCTGATGAGCCATAGTCACGTCATCACTGTCCAACGTCAACCACATAAAGCAGCTTATATTTCAATAGTACACTTCAGAATAAACACTGTGGAAAATCCAGGCTAAAGTCAATGATATTACAGTGTTTCCTCTAGATCTTTTTCAGCGGTGGCAGGGGGGGGTGTTGGATGTCAGAGTACGGCCTTATCTGCTAATGTAAGCTACCGATCGTTACCTTGAAACCATCCAGAAAATAGACGGTACCGTAGGGTGATTTAACGTCACCGCTCATTTTACACACAGTTTAACAACAAAACAAAACGCTGAGTGAACATTACTAGCTACATTTTTCATGTTGGTTTTGAGCAGTATGCACCCCCACTAACCTGGAAAACGGTTTTAAATCAGTAACGTTACTACAGCGTTTCGGAGGAATACACACAGACTCAGAGTCAGAGGGGCCGTCACAGCAGCGTGGCTAACGTTAGCTTCTTGTCTCTTCTGGGGTCTGATTAAATTGGGGCAGTAAATTCATCACAATGCTGTTTTCCAATAAACTGTAGCTGTTATATTTCACGGGTGTGAGTGCGGATTTCATGTCGCGGCTTTCGTCGCTGTTAATTACTTACTGAGTGAAGTAGTACTCGCCCTGTTGTTTATTTGGTTGCCATAACTTGTGTGTGCGTCAACACGAGTGATGACGTCCTGTCACTGTTCAAGTGACAGGACTTGTCACTCTAGGGGGGGGGGAGAGAGCGGATGACAGTTGCTTGAGTTCAGTAGAGCAGACGGCGCTACGAGTTTATGACTTTTCATAAACGGCTGAAGGAGGGTGGTGCGCGGTGTACATAGCGGAAACCCTTTTGTGCGTCTGCCCTATTTCTGATACCGTGGCGCTGGAAATTTTACCGTGGCAGACCGCCACTATGCTATCAACATAGAGGAAACACTGTATTAATAATGCTTTGTTTGTTTGATCGCACATCGCAATGTAGACAACGATGTGCAGCCCTAATGAGGACTAACACTGAATCCAGAGAAGTGTCAATTCAACATGGACAAACTGATATTTATGGGGATACTTCTGTCAGAAAAAGGCATCAGACCAACAGAAGAGAGAATAAGAATGCTACAGAGGTGAAAAGCTTCCTTGGACTTGTAGGTTACAGTAGAATATTTATATAACAGTTTGCAACACTTCAGAACCGCAGCAACGTCTGACCAGAAAGGACGAACCATTCAACTTTGGACCAGTACAGAAAAAAGCATTTTAAGCTTTAAAGGATGAGCTAGCCAGAGCTGGTACCCTAGCCTACTTTGACAAGTAAGTACCAACCAAGGTCATAGCAGATGCAAGTCCTGTAGGTGTAAGAGCAGTACTAGTGCAGGACCAGCATGGAGAGATGGTCCATCCATATGTGTATCGCCATAAGTCCGATTAACCACAGCAACACTGTTGACTGCATCAGTGATCTCTTTCCATTCCTCATTCTTTCTACAGCCTTTAATCCCAGTTTTCAGGCTGCCAAATCTACAAACGCTCATATCTGCGCTGGTTTCTACGTTAGGTTGATAAATCAGGGCCAGTATGTGACACTTAAAGCAGATTTTGGAAGATTTGCTGACTTTGAGCCTCAGAAATTCCTTCTTCCTTCCTTTTAAAAGTCTTTTTTTCATGATTTGCTAAATTTTATGATGGCTAAGAAACTTTTTTAGTTTTTTTTTATGTCGACCAAACTGTAATTGAGAAAGCTATATGAGACATGCAATAACACAGTCAAAGATATTTTACTTTTTTGTAGTGCTGTCAGTTAAACACGTTATTAACCGCATTAACGCAAACCCATTTTAACGCCGTCAATTTTTTTATCGCGAGATTAACGTTCTTTTTGGCCTAGCAAACTTTGTAGTTTTTTCACATGCTGTTGCAACAACAGTAATGTTAGAAAAACTACAACACCACACCGGATCTAGCTAGACCGGAAACAAAACAGGCACACTTGTTTGGGCTTGCGAGTCGGCCAAAGAGTAGTACATACCTGCAAACTAGTCGCTTTTCGGCGAAAATCGCCGTTTTGAATGGGAAAATATCATCCACGTGAATCGTGTAGATCCGAAGAGTTTTTATTTGGGGGGGGGGGGGTCCCAGACCCGGTGCCAATGACCGTTATCTACCGGACCAAATAGCAACGCGGATTTCGGTGCCTTATTTAGGTGCCACTTAAATGCCTGCGCTTCTCTCTGATGCTCCGAAAACGGACGTTAGAGGGAACTGAAACATCGCCGCACAGGACGCTAGTTAACACTACACTTAGCAGCAGCTAACGTTAGCCTACTGTTAGCTAGCAGCTGGAGTAAACACGGTTAAAATGCTGACAGCTAAACGGTGTAAAGTGTGACTGTATTTCACTGTAGAGGATTCTGACACCAGACTGTAGCTGCCGCTGTAACAGACTCCGCCTCGCCAGCCTCGTGGTGCATTCAAAGTTATTGTAAAATACCCCTTTCCCATCCAGTGGTTGGTTTCGCTGTTTTGTGCTCCTTTTTTTTTTTTTAGATCAACTTTTTATTGTTTTATATTTTTGAACATACAGAACAAATACAATTGAACAAGGTGCTCCTTTTTTAAAATATATATATATAAATAAAAATCTTTCGGTTCAGGCACCGTTTTAAAAGTATCGTTGTATCATGTTGAGCATTAAAATGAGAAAAAATAATGGGACAAAAAGAAATCAAGGGACATTTAGAATAGAGAAAAATGTGCGATTAATCGTTTGACAGCACTACTTTTTTGGTTTAGAGCATGTCAATAAACTCTACATGTCTGGCCCTTGATGTGATTCTCTTCCAGTGTGGCCCTTAGTGAAGTTGAGTTTGACACCCCTGTGCTAGGACCAGTGCCAACCAACCACTACATACTTGTAGTAGTAGATTATTAAAGTCACTATTATGAGTATGATGTTCTGACCTGAGCTGTAATCTTGCTCTGAAACAGGACTATAATATTCCTGTAAAAGGTGGTTAGCCTCTGCAAACCATTACAACATGCAAGCAACGGATCCTATCTTTGTGATGTATATTAATATTATTATATATAATATTCAGTGTGTGTTGACATTGTTGATAGTTAGATGGTGTTTGATTTGACTGCATCATATTGAGAAGTGTTTCTCTCCCCCCTCATATATTTAAAACAGTATCTTGTACCTTATACGTCAAACTATGAAGTTCGGCACTCTACTCAACTCTACTTCTCTGTCCCGCGAGTTAAAAAAACTATTGGCAAAAGAGCTTTTAAGTTTCAGGCTCCAGCAGATTGGAATAATTTATCTGTGGAAATAAGATCAATTTCATTATTTGGTTTGTTTAAACATGCCCTGTCTGCTCACTTTAAGATGAACTGCCATTGTTATTAAAGATGCAGACAATCCTTATGCCTACTGTCCATACCTAATGTTTATATTTGACTGTAGTTAGAAATCCACTCTGCTGTTTACTTATTTACTTATTATTGGCCATCTTGGCCAGTTGGTGGTTGTAATGTATTGATGAACATATGCATGTGTGGTTGTTGTTGTTGTTGTTGTATTGTTTATTGTATTTTTATTTTATGTTTTTTTTTTTTTTTTCTTTCACTTCTTTGTCGTAATTATTGTTATATGTTGGGACCCCTTCGAAAACGAGATGATACATCTCAAGGGGTTTATCAGCAAGCCTGATTGAGTATTATGGACAGCCTCACCAGCTAGCTCTCAGAAAAATGGACTTTCTTATGGAGGCCCCTAATATTGCACGTGGTGACACCAGTGGGTTTAAGCAGTTTGCTCTGAAAGTGAGAGCACTCGTGGGAATGTTAGACCAGCTTGGTTACAGCGGAAAGACTGAGCTTCACTGGGGTTCCCATGTGACACGGCTGCTGTTCAAACTGCCTCATGATATATGGGCTGAGATTAAAAGGTTCCTGTACCCAATGCGTGTTACAATCCCAAGCCTCTTGCACTTTTCTGACTGGCTTGACTACGAGCTGAAGATGCAAGAGACGGTGTATGAGCCTCTAAACGGTGAAGACAAGAGCAGAGCAGGACCCAGGACAGAGCGCCGCCGCAACGGTAAGAGTGGTAAGAGCACCAGCATCATGCACACTACGGAACAGCCTGAGAGCGTACCAGCAGTAGAGAAGGCCCCCTCTAGCACCAAGCAGCCAGAGAGGACAGTCTACTGCCCTTACTGCTCTAACACGCAACACTTCCTAGATAAGTGTGCAAACTTTGCACAGCTTACAGTGGAACAGATAACAGCGTGGATCAACAAAAGGTGCTGGCCATGCGGTCGCACACACCAGGCTGCACAGTGCCGCCTGAAGATTACATGTCACAAATGTAAGGGGAAACATCTGCAAGCTCTGCATGAAGTGAACATAAAACCTGCAGCTGAGGATACATCCTGCCTCATCAGCACTACTAATGAGGTCCTGTACGTGGATAGGCGGGCTGGGTGCAGCCAGGTCCTACTTAAAGTGAGTAAAGTGCTGCTGCGTAACGGTGAACACACCTTTGAGACATATGCTATCCTTGACGATAGGTGGGAGCGGACCATTCTCCTTCCTGCAGCAGCGCAGAGCCTTAAGCTTACTGGTGAACCAGAAGATCTGATCCTCAGAACTGTTCGGCAGGACATAAGGGTTCTGCACGGCACTGCAGTGTCTTTCTCCATCTCCACAGTAGATCATCCAAAGAAATCCTTCAAGATATACAGAGCATTCACTGCTGATCAACTGGGTCTAGCTGAGCACACTTACCCAATGAAGGCACTTCAGAGGAAGCACAAACACTTAAGAGGCCTCCCTCCCCAGACGATTAACAGAGTGCAACCCCTGCTGTTAATCGGATCGGATTATACACACCTAATCACTCCAGTGGAGACTGTGCGTTTGGGACCCCACCGGGGACCAGCAGCAGTGAAGACGAGGTTGGGCTGGACACTTCAGGGGCTGACCAGGTACAGCAAACAGCAAGGAACCTCACAACAGTGCCTGCATATCTCCACTAGGGCTTTGACTCCGAACTTCGTTATTCGAATATAATTTGAATATTTAAAAAAATAATGATATTCGAACGAATATTAGGCAGCCCTTAATATTCAAATTTCGAACCTGTTATGGGCATTATTTTTGTAAATGTGTTTGCTTGTAAACCTTGTTTTCAATTCAGATTCCGAGGCTTTTTCACGTCGCGGCGACGCACGTCGCTTGGCCGCGGCTTGGTAGCGCATTTCCCCCCCGACTCATTTCCTGGTTCTCTTTCTCCATAAACAACGTAAAATCAAGGAGAGGGTTAACTTTTCCTGCTACAGATTTCCCACCTTGGTCAGAAAACACAGGGGAGACGATTTGTTTCTCTCACTATGACTCTAGAGTCGCTACTCGCTCTGAAGCTACCGGTAATCACCGTCACTCTCTCACAACACACAGACACACACACACACACACACACACACACACACACACACACACACACACACACACATGCTGGCTCGATGCACACACCAGCGCATAAGTATGAACATCAGACCACTTACGTAGGCTACGGTGAAAGCTCCGAAATTCCTGTTGAAAAATATTATTAATAAATATTCGAATATTAATAAACAAACAAACTTCGAATATGATTTTGGGTCAAAAGTCAAAGCCCTAATCTCCACCCGCTCACCCACTAACGAGATTCTACAGAGTGTAGAGAGATTGTGGCAGCTGGATGTTCTGCCCTACAGGAGTGAAAAGCTTGTCACACGCTCCAGGCAGGATCAGGAAGCAGTCCTCCTGCTGGAGGCGAAGACCACACGAGTAGAAGTTGATGGGATACAGCGCTACGCTACTCCCCTCCTCAGGGTGAAGAACATGCCACAGCTTCAGGCACCTAAGGAGGCTGTGCTCGCTAATCTCCGCAGTACAGAGAGGCGCCTGCTGCGAGACCCTCAAAGAGCAGCCGTATACTGTGCAGAGATTGGAAAGCTGGAGAGCCCAGAAGGCGGGCTATGCAGTTAAAGTGTCAGAAGAAGAGCTGAGGGAAACAGCCGAGTCCTGGTTCATCCCACATCACATGGTGAGCCATAACGGAAAGAACAGGATTGTGTTCAACTGCTCTTTCATGTATAAGGGATAAAACCTCAATGAGCTGCTGTTGCCTGGGCCCACCTTAAGTTCCAGTCTACTGGGTGTACTGCTGCGCTTCAGAGAGCATGCCATTGCTGTCAGCAGCGATATCAAAGGCATGTTTCACCAGGTGAGGCTGCTCCCAGGTGACAAGACATTGCTGTGCTTTCTGTGGCGAGACCTGAAGACAGAGGAACCACCCAGCATCTACACATGGCAAGTCCTTCCATTTGGCACCACATGTAGCCCCTGCTGTGCTACTTTCACGCTGCAGAAACATCTGTTTGACCACAGTCAGTCAGGTGAAGATGTTTGAGTGTCTACAGAACGATCATTTTATGTGGACAACTGTCTGCAGAGTCTGCCCTCTGTGGAAGAAGCCCATCACCTGGTCGATAAACTGACGTCACTGTTGGCTACAGGTGGATTTGAGCTACGCCAGTGGGCCAGTAACACCCCTGAGGTCATCAGCCACCTGCCCAAAGAATCCAGATCTGAGAGCAGTGAGTTGTGGCTCAACGAGTCAGGCACTGACCCACAGGAGCTCGCCCTGGGACTCTGTTGGCTCTGCAATTCAGACACCTTAAGATATAAATACCGTATGCTGGAGCAACCCACACCCACAATGCGAAACATATACAGAGTCCTGGCACGCCTGTACGACCCCCTGGGATTTATAGTCCCCTTCACCACGCGGGCTAAGGTCCTGGTGCAGCACTTGTGGGACAAACAGAGAGAAAGGGATGACCCATCACTGCCTGAGGATGTGCTGCAGCCATGGCTGACTTGGGAGGAAGAATTGCAGCATCTCTCCCAGATCCTACTGCCTCGCTGCTACGTGAGCCCTGAGATGGACAACATCCAGAGAGACCTACACATCTTTGCTGATGCGTCAGAGAAGGCATATGGCTCAGTGGCTTATCTGCGGACAGAGAGCTCACACGGCCGTGTGGAAGTGTCTTTCCTGACTGCCAGATCCAGAGTGGCCCCAAAGAAGCAGCAGTCGATACCTAGACTAGAGCTGTGTGCTGCCCTGACTGCTGCACAGCTAGCTGCATTGCTGCAAAGAGAGCTTACTGTGAATATCCGCAATGTTGTCTTCTGGACAGACTCCACAACAGTACTCACATGGCTCCAGTCCGACTCCTGTCGGTACAAGGTATTTGTGGGAACACGAGTAGCTGAAATCCAGGAGCTGACTGATGTCCGGGCCTGGAGATATGTGGATTCTGTCAACCACCCAGCTGATGACATAACGCGGGGCAGAACACTGCTGGAACTGGCTGGTAAGACCAGATGGAGTCAGGGCCCTGCCTTCCTAGAACAGTCACCTGAAGTCTGGCCCACACAGCCAGCCACAGAGGAGACACAGAATTATGCTGAGCTGCGAAGACCCACTGTCTGCTGTCTCACTACAAGCGTACAGACATCTCTGCTACCAAATGCCGACCAGTTTTCCTCATTCAGAGCGCTGACAGAGGCTGTTGCGCAATCCAGCTCTGGGTCATCAGTGAGCCCTGTCAGTCTTTCTGCTGATGACTACCAAGAAGCAGAGCGAGAAGTATTGAGACGAGCCCAGCAGGACAGCTTTGCTGAGGAGTTCAGCCTCTTGAGTACCAGTAAGCCAGTAGCTGCCACCAGTAGGCTAATCTCCCTAGCGCCAAAGTATGACGAGACTGTGAGACTTATCCGGGTTGGAGGAAGGCTCCGCCGCTGCGACCACCTAGAGCCCAATTCTATTCACCCAGTGGTCCTGGACCATCGGCATAAAGTGACCCAGCTCATCATCCAGGATGTGGACAACAGCCTTTGCCATCCAGGATCAGAGCGCCTTTTTGCAGAGCTGCGGCGCAAATACTGGATTCTGCATGGGCGTGAAGCTGTTGTCGTCTGGCTAAACACCAGATTAGGTTTCAGTTCAACCCCCCAAGTGCACCACACTTTGGAGGAGTCTGGGAAAGGGAAGTGAGATCTGTTAAAGCTGCATTGTATGCCACCATCCAGTCACAGACTGTCCCCGAAGAGGTCCTGCGGACCGTAGTTATTGAAGTGGAGGGAATTTTGAACTCCAAACCACTGGGTTACGTGTCAATGGACGTGGCTGATGCTGACCCAGTGACCCCCAACTTGCTCCTCATGGGGCGGCTTGACCCCTCTTTACCACAGGCTGTGTGTGCTGAGTCTGAGCTCCTGAGTCGCCGCCGCTGGAGACACACTCAGGTGCTGGCTGACCTGTTTTGGTCCCATTTTATCCGACACTACCTCCCGACTCTTCAGACTCGCTCCAAGTGGCACAAGGACCCTTCACTGCTGCAAACTGGAACCATAGACATAGACCCACAGCTGCCAAGAGCGCAGTGGCCATTAGGTCATGTCACTGAGGTTTTTCCAGGAACTGATGGGAGAGTCAGGACTGCAGTGGTCAAGGTTAAGGACAAAATCTACATGAGGCCTGTTGCTCGCCTTGTCGCTCTGCCTGGGGGCGGCTGTGATGACGGACAGCCTCTTCAGGCAGGTAAAACTGGCTGCTTGAGAATCAGCCAATCAGGAGCGGCGCTGCGCTCTGCTGTTCGCTGAAGAAGACTGCTTAAGTTTCTGTTTTGGGAAAGTTTGGAAGAGAGAGCTGGCGTTGAAAGACTGAGCAGTTATATAGATAAAAGAAGATAGTGTTGCAGTACTTTCTGAGTTCCTAGATTTGTGTGCGTGCAACTACCAGTAAGTAATACTGATGTTTGTTTTTTATCTCATAATAATGTTGCACTGTTTATTGTGCTGCAATAATTTCGTGGCACATTGCTGGTCGTTGTTGTGTAATGGTGCAGCCTCGCACTGCATGTATGTTTGTTTAGAACGCTGCATATTAACGGAGGTGCTGCTTTGCAAACCTTACGTGTCTCAATTGGAAACCATTGTATGTTGTTCTTATTAAAGAAGAATTCTGCAATTCATAATTATATGTTCAGCTTAATTTAGCATGTGGTGTGTCATTGCAATTAATGTGCAGCAAATGAATCATTGAAGAGATATAGTGTACTAAAGCATGTCTAAGTTTATTTGCTTAGTAATAAGCATTTATTATGACACTGCATTTAAGTCATATATAACAAAATTATAATGTAACTTCTTGATTGTGTTTTTTTTATTATATACCTGCTAGACATGTAATCATTATTTGACATTTATATAGTCTGTATTTTGGCTGATTTAAGCCTGTATCTCTGTTTCAGAACCACACACTCACACTTGAACATTTGTTCCAATAAAACGCCTAAAAGGAACATCTTGTCTGCATTCTTCATAAGAATTCCGGCTCTCACAGACCTGTTAGTTTTTCTTTAAGAAGCCCTCCTGTTCTCCACTCATTACCTGTATTAACTGCACCTTGAACTTGTTACCTGTATAAAAGACACCTGTCCACACACTCAATCAAACAGACTCCAACCTCTCCACAATGGCCAACACCAGAGAGCTGTGTAAGGACATCAGGGATAAATGATGATGTCTGATGTATGAAATACTTATGTCATGCAATAAAATGCAAATTAATTATTTAAAAATTATACAATGTGATTTTCTGGATTTTTGTTTTAGATTCCATCACTCACAGTTGAAGAGTACCTATGATAAAAATTATAGACTTCTACATGCTTTGTAAGTGGGAAAACCTGCAAAATCGGCAGTGTATCAAATACTTGTTCTCCCCACTTTATATACAGTCCTTCTAATCAACAAAACATATACAGTATGTTAAAGGATGATGCTTAAGATTATTATTATTATTTTGTCTTCCTGGAATATGTCTGATTTTGTCTTTGTCTAAGTCAGGTTGATTTGATTTCGCTTTGCATCGCAGTCACTTTACATGTATTCAATGTAGGCTGAATTGTACTGTAACAGTGGCATGAGACACACACACACACACACACACACACACACACACACACACACCCCTTGCTGATGTCAGCTCATTTGCAAGGTCTACCCAGTTGGCCATGGAACTGTGATGATAATCGTGGCAGGTTGCCAACACACACACACACACACACACACACACACACGTTAATTTCTTGGGTTCAAACTGTTGGCCATGCTAATAGCTGTAGCTGTGTCCAGTGTTTGCCAAAGGTCTGATGGGCTTTCTCTTTTTTACTGCAGTCTATAGCAGAGAGAAATTATGGAAAATTAACCTTTTTAGATATTGTAAACAAAAAAATCTAAGTAAATAAATTGAAGTGCGTTGGTTGTAATTAGTAGTCGTAGTATTAGTACAGTTCAGTCATAAGTATTGGGGCAGTTGTACGTTTTTCAATATGATAGCACTGTACTCAAGCACACTGGATTGGGTGTTAAACCCTGAAATTAAAGCTGAGAGAACATTTAACATCTTAATCTCAGTTTAATTTCCAATCCAACAAGTAAAACAATGCAGATGTACTGTACATGTATATACAGTGGGGAGAACAAGTATTTGATACACTGCCAATTTTGCAGGTTTTCCCACTTACAAAGCATGTAGAAGTCTGTAATTTTTATCATAGATACTCTTCAACTGTGAGTGACGGAATCTAAAACAAAAATCCAGAAAATCACATTGTATGATTTTGAAGTAATTAATTTGCATTTTATTGCATGACATAAGTATTTGATACATCAGAAAAGCAGAACTTAATATTTGGTACAGAAACCTTTGTTTGCAATTACAGAGATCATACGTTTCCTGTAGGTCTTGACCAGGTTTGCACACACTGCAGCAGGGATTTTGACCCACTCCTCCATACAGACCTTCTCCAGATCCTTCCGGTTTCGGGGCTGTCGCTGGGCAATACGGACTTTCAGCTCCCTCAAATATTTTCTATTGGGTTCAGGTCTGGAGACTGGCTAGGCCACTCCAGGACCTTGAGATGCTTCTTACGGAGCCACTCAGTTGCCCTGGCTGTGTGTTTCGGGTCGTTGTCATGCTGGAAGAACCAGCCACGACCCATCTTCAATGCTCTTACTGAGGGAAGGAGGTTGTTGGCCAAGATCTCACGATACATGGCCCCATCCATCCTCCCCTCAATACGGTGCAGTCGTCCTGTCCCCTTTGCAGAAAAGCATCCCCAAAGAATGATGTTTCCACCTCCATGCTTCACGGTTGGGATGGTGTTCTTGGGGTTGTACTCATCCTTCTTCTTCCTCCAAACACGGCGAGTGGAGTTTAGACCAAAAAGCTCTATTTTTGTCTCATCAGACCACATGACCTTCTCCCATTCCTCCTCTGGATCATCCAGATGGCTTGAGCAGGGGGACCTTGCGTGCGCTGCAGGATTTTAATCCATGTCGGCATAGTATGTTACTAATGGTTTTCTTTGAGACTGTGGTCCCAGCTCTCTTCAGGTCATTGACCAGGTCCTGCCGTGTAGTTCTGGGCTGATCCTTCACCTTCCACATGATCATCGATGCCCCACGAGGTGAAATCTTGCATGGAGCCCCAGACCGAGGGAGATTGACCATCATCTTGAACTTCTTCCATTTTCTAATAACTGCGCCAACAGTTGTTGCCTTCTCACCAAGCTGCTTGCCTATTGTCCTGTAGCCCATCCCAGCCTTGTGCAGGTCTACAATTCTATCCCTGATGTCCTTACACAGCTCTCTGGTGTTGGCCATTGTGGAGATGTTGGAGTCTGTTTGAGTGTGTGGACAGGTGTCTTTTATACAGGTAACAAGTTCAAACAGGTGCAGTTAATACAGGTAATGAGTGGAGAACAGGAGAGCTTCTTAAAGAAAAACTAACAGGTCTGTGAGAGATGGAATTCTTACTGGTTGGTAGGTGATCAAATACTTATGTCATGCAATAAAATGCAAATTAATTACTTCAAAATCATACAATGTGATTTTCTGGATTTTTGTTTTAGATTCCGTCACTCACAGTTGAAGTGTACCTATGATAAAAATTACAGACCTCTACATGCTTTGTAAGTGGGAAAACCTGCAAAATCTGCAGTGTATCAAATACTTGTTCTCCCCACTGTATATTAAATGTGTAAGAATTTGCATCTGTATTTTTCTGGCTGTACCTGTATATTGGCCTGAAGGATTCGTACAGTAAATGTATCTAAACAAACAGGACTGGGCAAGCCTAACTTAGCTGGCCCAGCATGAGGGCAGCATGATACACCAGTGACCAAAGAGAACACCATGCCATTTTCACACTCTGGATACTGTGCAGTCAGTTAATGTTTCAGTCAGGCTGCTATGCTGCCAACTGTTGTCCTCTCACTGAAAACAGCCGAACCAAACATTTGATGGATTTGCCACTACGGATGTCACTTCAAACTAATTAGAGCTAAGACATCGTTGAACTAAATCATCCCTGAATACCTGAAATTATGTAACTCTACTTTCTGATCCTACTAGGACTTGGAGAGATGATGGGGATACCAGGTTAGAAAATAAATATTGTCATGGTTAACATTTCGATGTAGTCAGTAGGTTTCTGGTTAGCTGTTATGTAGGATCGTGCTTTACGAGAGCTCTACCAGTGGTGGAAGAAGCATTGAGATCTTTGCAGTGGAACGAGTTGTAAACACAGTTGCCTAAACCCCGTATAGAGCTGAGGGCAACTGCAGAGTTGGTGACAATTCTCTGTGGGTTCGTCAATAACAACGACACCTTTCACATTACACATAGTCATTAGACCAAACCAAACCCTCTCCTTCCAGTACCACATCAACCACATTACAAAATCGGCATTCTTCCATCTTAAAAACATTGCCCGCCTTCGTCCCTCCCTTTCCTTCTCAGCCTCTGAAACACTCATCCACACATTCACATACTGGGCTACTGCAAAAGCATCATGTACGGCACACCCACCAATTTCCTCAAAAAAAAAAAAGACAATATATCCAAAATTTTAGCAGCCCGTTTACTCACTTCAGCCATGGGCGTAAATTGCTAACTTCAAAACCGCACTCCGAACCCATCTGTTTAAAGCTGCTCATAGCCTGTAACCAACTCAGCTGTTTCCATTTGTTCCTATCCAGTTACTATGCTTACTATGCGTTTTGCTGCACTTTTTTCATATTTATCTCTAGTTGTTATAGATGTTTTCATACTGATCTTGCTATTGTTTTATATGCCTTTGAGTACTTTTTAAAGCGCTATATAAAATAAATGTATTTATTATTATTTGATCTATTGTTAATAGAAAGATATTGATGCAGCTAGGAGAGATAAGCCCTGTACAAAACTGTCATACATTAAATGATATCACTTTTTTTAATTTTTTAATTTTTTGTTATTGGCAACCAGAAATTCAGTCAGACAACTCACGTTAGGCGGCCAGACTCTGACTCGCTGACACTTTGTTTGGGTTTATGTGAGATATTGGGGAGTGATGATAAAATAGCTTCCCCCTGGCTGCTGGGGTGGTGGTGGGGCTGAAAGCAGGCAGTCATACAGGTGCAGGGCGGCAGCAGCATTGACAAGGCAGCGATGGGGAAACTGTGCAGCATAAATAGACCGCCAAATTGAAGGGGTGTGTTTGGTAAATTATATGGGGAGTGAAGCATGTCACGTGTGTATACAGCAGTGCAGCTCAAGTTGACTGCCTGAACTAGCTCGCAGGCGTTGCATCATTTCTACAAAGCACAGCTGAAAATACTTTGTTACATGCCTGTTTTTCCACGTACTGTATATAGCACCACATCAGGGGAAGATAATACAGGACCAAGTATTTAACACACAGGTTCAAATCAATGTCTATCGATTCATTAATACCATGACATTTTTTTTCTTATCAAGAAGAGTCTTAAGACCACATCAGTCAATTCAATTTTATTTATAGTATTAAATCATAACAAGAGTTATCTCAAGACGCTTTACAGATAGAGTAGGTCTAGACAACACTATCATTTACAAAGACCCAACAATTCCAGTAATTCCCCCAAGAGCAAGCAATTTAGCGTGACAGTGGCGAGGAAAAACTTCTTTTAGGGAGAAACCTGGGACAGACCCAGGCTCTTGGTAGGCGGTGTCTGACGGTGCCGGTTGGGGGTGTGATGAACAGTGGCAATTATAGTAACAATAAAGATAATGCAACTATGACTAGAAACAGTAGTTGTAGTAGTTCAGAGCATAGCAGGGTGCCGAGCAGGAACACGGCGGCAGCTGCAACCATGATTTAGGTGCCAGCCTAATCCAAGGAAAACTGCGAGGCGAGAAAACATAAGGACTTCGGGGAATAAGCTCTCCGGAGCTAAGTTAGTAACAAGCAAATAAAACAAACATTCAAGTACAGATACATCAATATTCACCCATTGGTTATACAAAGCAGACAAGCATTTTTGGTCCTAAACGTAACTATGTACGGCATAAAACACAACTGGGAGGAATGGTAGTATTGTGCCCGCATGTCTGATGTAAAGTCCTGTCTTAGGGGTTAATAAAGTCTACCCACCAAACTTACCCTGCTGTATTCTTCGGCTAAGTGTACATTTTTCCATTGTATAGATTTGATAAAGAATGTCTATCCAGTCCTCAGTTACTGGGTCTTGGGACCATTTATGAGTTATTGCTTTTTTACATGCAGCCAGCAGGATAATCATAAGTTCTATCTTTGGAGTGTATCTGTTGAGGGATATTACACAGGTAAAATATATCATGTTATAAATGTTATAACATAATGACAGAAAATTGATTTATGTTGAATTTCAACTTCTGTCTCCTATTATTATCTGTGCAATACTATAATAATCAATTATTTCTAGAATAGAATACACTATTATATATATTACACATATTTGTCTTGGGCATAGTGCTACAATCCTACAAAAGTTGCTTCACAATACACACATGTAACAGAAAAAAACATTCTAAAATCGACATGAAAGCAACTTAAAATCAAGCTAAGATCAACATAAGACATCCTAGGACATGAAGGAAGGACACAGACGATACTACCTCTTTATAAGTGACTGTCATAGCTGCTATGTGCAAAAGATGCTGGTGTATTTATTGCACTTTGCTCTGTTGTGCTAAGTTTTTCTATTGGAGTTCAGCAGCTTGATAGAGGTTGGGATAAACGATAACTTCAGTTTAGTTGTTTTACATCTCGGCACACAAAATCTTCTCCCTGATGGCAGAAGCTCATATTCAGGAAAGGGAGGGTGTTGAGAGCCTGCAGTAATTTTTTCTAGAATAGCAAATGTCTTGAGTCACGTTATTAGTGCATTACAAAAGTGAATAAAACTAAATAGATAAACTGACGTATACTGTATAGTCTTTTTTAAGACATTTTCTGAGGCATCTGATCTCATTGTTTCTGGATCTCCTTTCTGTGGTGTCAATGAGCAAAACAGCAGCAGCACAAAAGCTGCTCTGTATATCCAGATTTGACTCTAGACACAGATAGCAGCCTGAGTGTGAGCTCAGTGAATTTGTCTGCAGAAACTCCTCATGGTTATTAATGTTTTATTGCATCACAAACAGAAGCTTAATTAGCCCTTTCTGCTGACACTGCACGAAGCAAAATGAAGAGTACAATTTGCTGTGTGTGTGTGTGTGTGTGTGTGCGTGTGTGTGTGTGTGCACGCATCACCATGAGCTTGTTTTCCAGCATTGATTGATGGGATGGTGTGATGAATAGAGGCTTAGACACAGACAGGCTTGTGGAGTGAGGGGAGAGAGTAATAGCTGATGATCTGATGTCTTTATTAGAAGGCAGAGGGGTGCGTTGTCCTTATAGAGCATCACAAACAGAGTGACGCCGAAATCAGAAAGTTGCTAATTGTAGGCCACTAGTGGTACAGCAGTATAAGCTCATCCCTGAGTGGTATGCCAATTAGTACAGTGGCATAGGGGGATCATGGAAGCGGTATGCCACTTGAACATACCGTTTCCTAACGGCAGGTTTTGCTTGAAAGTGGTAGGCCACTGGTAGGACAGCCAAGCCAGTTTGATTGATTAAAGTAGAAGCCGTTTCGCATATGCATATAGAGAGGCAATGTCCCTCCCCTTCCAGTGGACCTCATGGGACCAGTGGTGGAAGAAGTATTCAGGTCCTTTACTTTAGTATAACTTATACCACACTGTACAAATACTCTGTTACAAGTAAAAGTCCTGCATTGAAAAACTTATTTTTTGGGGCATTTCTGCCTTTATTTGATAGGAAAGCTGAGAGAGAGGGGGAAGACATGCAGGAAAACCATCACAGGTCAGATTCGAACCCTGGACCTTCTGCGTCGAGGAATAAATCTCTGCATATGTGCACCTGCTCTACCAACTGAGCTAACCAGCCACTCGAAAATGTTACTTAAGTAAAAGTATGTAAGCATTATCAGGAAAATGTACTTAAAGTATTAAAAGTAAAAGTACTAAAGTACTACTAAAAAATCCTCCCATTTTTTAAAGTGTAAAGGATCCAAACAGTTACGTACCAGGTAATGTCAAGTGATGCATAGAACAAATAAACACAAATTGAACAAGAACACAAACCCTCTCCCACCCCCCACCCTCTGTGGTCTCAAGGAAAACAAAAGAAAGAAACAAACAGAAATCACACCCTGCCTAGTCGCTCTCCTCTAGTTCTTGTGATGCTGACATCATTAGGTCTGATATTTGTGCTGCTGTGCTTTCCATAGGTTGATAGTTGATGCCTTGGCTTAATCCTTGCTGTAGAGAGCTCAAGCATAACTATGTCTAGGAAATACGCTAACCACTGTTTCATACAAAGTGAGTGTGGGGGAGCCAGCGTTGAGCTATCATTTTCTTGGTTGCATTTGAGCCAGCTAGCCAAATCTTCCTCTGTCTCTCAAGCATGTGTAATTTAGAGTCATCATTAAGTAACAAAACAATCGGGTCAGATTAGATATCCTATCACATCAGATATTATTATTTTTATTATTATTATTATTATTATTATTATTATTATTATTATTATCCAATTACGTGTTCAATGTAGCCAGACTGACGATCTTGAGTAACCACGATTGAACATTTAAAAATATAAGCAATCGCCCTAACCTAACTTATTGGTATAACGTAAATGCTCCTCCAGTTGTCTAAGGTTGGTTATTGTATTGGTGATGATTGGACCAAATGTTAACTTGCACTTTTTTAGATTGAGACCTACAAAAGCAAGGTCCTGCAGTCTTCAAGCTTGAATTAGTTGTTGCTCTATTTCTCTCCATGGAACCGTAGATGTAGGGTCAATACATTTTGAATGTAATTGTAAAACCAATTAAAAGTGAACCCAGAAAACCATAGCTGTAACATCTTTTGTGAGTAAGATGTCATGATTAACAGTGTCAAATGCTTCAGATAAGTCAAAAAAATATTCCGAAAGCATAGTCGTAATTTAAAACAGTGTGAATGTTGTCAAACAGTTCAAACACAGTGATTTCTGTAGAATAATTTTTCCTAAATCCGTACTGGTTTTTATATAGGGTTCTAGAATAGAATTGAACCAATATTGACAAAATAATTATTATAAGCACATGCAATATCGGCTGGTTCTGTGTATACTCTATTTTCATCAACAAACTGGGACGCAAGCTGAAGCCTTTTTCCCATTCAAGAGCTGATTGATGACTCACCATGTTATTTTGCTGTTATTTGAAGCCTCATCAAACTTGTTGAAGTATTCGGTTACACTGTACTTGAAGGTATCTACATAAGAGTGACATGACACTGTCATGAACGTGTCATGAACATTAACAGTCATAAACGTTTTTGACATAACGCTTCTTTTAGTAAGTGTCATTCGGTTTTTCTCATGATAAGTTAGGGTTAGTGTGTCATGACTGTGTCATGTGTTCATGACAGTGTCATGTCACTCTTATGTAGATACCTAAGTAAAGTGTTTTTGCAGCAATTTTGCAGTGGTTAAATTTGTTTTTATATATTCATAGGGGATGGATTTCTAATACATTTGTTATATTGTAAACCAGGTCTAAAGGAGGACTACATCAAAAATATTTTACTATTGTATAATCTCTCTGCTTATCTGCTTATCCTGTGTGTGCATTCGGCTGGTTGTGATGAAAGATTTTCACAAAGGACATACAGCATAGATCATACAACACAACTGGGTGTACACATTTGATGAAATATGATCCTGCGCGTGGTGTTGTTTTTGTATATGACCGTGTTGTAGCTGACAACACGGAGAAAGATTAACAGCTGCTGAAACAGTAGTGTCTTTATGAAATGGATTCTCCTCTCCTCTGCTTCAGCTCTAGGGTTCAAGTTTCCTGCAGTGGGAGGCGTGTGGGCGGTGTGTGATCATAGTCTAGTGTTCTATCTGCATAATGCACAATAGACAAGGGACACATACACATACACTGGTGGTGGATGAGGAAGTGATGAGCAGATATGACAAAAGATACATTCTAGGCATGGGCCGGTAACCGGTTTCAAGGTAAGTCAAGGTTTCAAAACCACTAACATTTTCTGTCATACCGTTCCTAAGGTATAAGCTGTTTTTTATGAATGGTCAAGGACAGAAAGTGCAGTTTAGTAATCCGTCTTCCTGCCAGTGTGCAGTGTGTTTAAAAATAAAATAAATTAATACAATAAATAAATACATTTTAAAGCTGTAATTGCAATACCGTAAAACCGTGATATTTTTGCTGAAGGTAATCATACATTAGAAGCGTATACAGGCCCATGCCTAATACATTCTCTTATTCTATATTTTAACGTTAAAGCTTTAGTGCGTAACTTTTTGATATTAATGAACGTCCGTTACGCGGTGTACGGTCACGGTAGGCTTGTATCATGTGGACGCGCAGACAGTTTGTTGTCATTACTTAGAATTCCTCATGGGGGCGGCAAAAACCACACACCATAGCTTTTAATAGGTGGAATTTTATGTTTAAAGTTCCTGACAGAAAAAAACTACCTAAAATGGCTTTAATGGTTCCAGGTATGAGGGGCCACTCATGCCTTTGTGTGAGAGCATTATGTGTACTCCCACTAGCCTTTTGGCAGGATGATCTGTGAGTGCTGGCCTGGGTTAGAGAGGCAGAAAGTGAAACTAAAATGAAAGTATGACAAGTGTTAGTCTTTTTAAGTGAGTACTCATAAAAACAGAGATATGTATAATCTAGCCTGACAGGTTTGATGATGACATTCCCCCTCGCATCACGAAGACTGAGAGAATAGTATTATTTTGGTTTGGATGATGTAACAGGATTGAGTGGGAAATTATGTAAAGCAATTCAACCTCATTGGAAACTATGGGACAGTGTGAATAAGGACCTCACTTTAGAAAGGGTTGGGGGGGAGGGGGATAAGTACATTGTCTGTGCATACTATTACAAATTAGACGATGATGAAGAATGATGAGAATTAAATATACAAAGGAAAAATATTTGACAAAACATTTGTTAAATCAAAGTTTCAGACGCATGCATTTGTGTATGTTTATACATATACAAATGCGTTGGAATCCTTTCGAGTGAAATACAGCCACATTTTAGACCGTTTAGCGTTTAAACGTATAGCCACTAATTCCGACTCCCAAGAGTGTCTATATCCTTTTGTAATCGCTGATAGGCCGTTAATGAATTATCCCATTCCATCTCTATTTAGGGTTTCTGTAATCTCTATAGCAGCAAGGACACACGCAGCCCGCACATACTTTTTGTAATGCATTCCACCATTTTTATTTTGGCATGTTAACTAAATGGTAAATGTAATCAAATGATGACATTATTACATTTTATCTAACAAAAGAACAACAATAGGTCTAGAGTTGTCCCTGCCCCATTATCAGCCATAACTACAGCAGATCACTTCTAAAATAACATTAAAATACAATTAGGCCTATATAAAGACATCTCCTGCTACCTTTTACCTGGCTGGATACAAGAACACAGGCTTCTCCAGTGTTACACCAAACTCAGTGACCTGTCAGAATGTGTGACTGTAGCTCCGTCTACCTGCCGTAAACCATTCTGTGACTTCACGGGAAAAATCTGACCCGGGCAAAGGCATTAATACAAACTAGTCTTGTTTGCTGTTACAGGTCATTTATGATCATCAGATGGAAAATTACACAGTTACATGTAGTTAATTAAAAATTGAAAATATCTGATTTGGACACAGTACTTGCTTCCCTCATGTTTACAAAGCTACTGTGGACGTTTTTTTCTTTGGACGCATTATTTTTTTTCTGACAGCCATAATTCTGATGTATAATTTTCATAGACATCTGTCAGCCAATCAGAAATTACTGGAATAAGGCTTAGTTTAGTTTTTTGCACAAACGAAGATATAAAGTACATAAGATAGTTTAAAAAAGCTATTTCAGTGCAGGAAAAGAAGGAAGCCTTAAAGGCTTATTTAGAGTCCTCCCCTAATACAAATTAAACACAAAAACCTAATACATATCATAGAAATACTCAAACAATACAACAAACAAACACAAAAAGGAAAGCATATAACACAGAATATATACATATAAAAAAAGAAGCAAGTAAAAGGACAAGGTGAACAGAAAAACTAACCATAGAGTAAGACAATGAATACAACCAACAGAATCATCAAAACATAAGGTTATAGATGAAATGAGAAACTTCTTCAACTGTGACCTATAGGCTGGTAAGGAAGTTCATGTTTTTAGTCAACCATTGAAGTTCATAGTCATGGACCTCTCTATATGTCTTGATGTATGACAAATAGGCAAATAGAATTCATTATTTGCCTAGTTGAATGTGAGTGAATATCTGAAGAAGGAAAAATAATTGTGAAATGTATCTGGGAGAACGTGCCTGCAATTCATACATTTAAACATAGACATGCATGTCTGAAAAATATTTACCTTATCAAGAGACAGCAATAAAATATTTTGAATAGAGGTGCAGATGGATCTGGTCCAAGGGTGTAGGTTTTGTTTCAACATTGGGGGGGTGACCCACTATAACCTGGGGGTATGGGGGTCCTCCGCCAGAAAATGTGTCAAACACTTAATTTCCTGCATTCCGGTGAAAAACACATCTTTATTTTCTATTGTATATGCCCCTTGTGTTCTTTAACCCCGGACATTACCGACTAGAGCTGAACAATTAATCGCAATTTTATCGAAATTGCAATATGAACTAGTGTAATATCCAAATCGCAGAGGGGCGCAATATTTGTTAAAGGCAAAATATGTGTCAAACCAAAGTCAAAGTATTGTGGTGCTGCTGAGACGTCCCAGCCTACAAATCGTATCCTACAGACTACAGAAAAAAAATCTTTGTTTGGTACAGATCCTCACACAAAAATCACACTTTTATTTTTTTATTTTATTTTTTTATATTTTTCATACAAAAATGATCATTCCCTCCAATATCGTGAATCATATCGCAATCACAATATCAGTCAAAATAATCGCAATTAGATATTTTCCCAATATCGTGCAGCCCTATTACCGACCGCACTTGAAGGCAGCTTCATTTCGGAGAAAGAGAAAAGAGACGTGTGCTGCACGGTTAGGATGGTACGGTCCACTATAGTGGTTTCTGAAATTGTTGGGAAACATATTTACAGATAAGAAGGGCATATACATGTTCTTAGCCCCCTGAACGGTTACCTCTTTTGGGGAGTGGCTTTTCAAACTTTTTGAAGGGGACAAATCCCCCTCTTCAAAATATTGGCAGGGGGCATGTACGAGTGCAGTATAAGAAATTAAACATTGAAGAGCAGTTAAAACAGTTAAATATATAAAAGCAGATAAAATAACTTTCCTGGACTCAGTGATCCAGTTTTTGGAAAGCCAAATCTTTTTGACCAATATGACAGATATCTCCAGCAGTCCGGTCCATACTTTCTAACCATCTCACCCACTATGGGTCCAGATGCGTTGCACGGCTTTGAGGTTTCATTCCCCATAGTTACAGAAGCTTTTCCTTTAGTATACTCTTATCATTTTCGATGTGGTCATCACCGCAAAGCTTAGTTCTTTTCTTCAGCAAACCTTGTAAAACCCGGTACAGCCCTGCAGACAAAAATCTCTTAATAGTCCAGAACGTGTTCTTAAACTATTTTATTTCTTCTGCAGTCTGTCTCTAAATAGTCAAGAACTCGCTCATAGTGTTGATAGACTATTTTTTTCTTTTTAGGCCTTCTGCCTAAATTAGTTAGTTACTTCGACTAACTTTTTGACCAGCCCAACGTCTGTCTCTTCTGTCAACTATTGTCATGCCTGCATCAGAGAAATAATCAGAGATATGGCCGTTACTGCAAAAGAATGTCACCGGAATAATCATAAATTCAATTCTATTATTTGTTTTAGGAATTTCTCTTTACATGCTTATATAGATTGTTATACAGTGTCAACAATGCTTATTTAAAGAAAGGCAACATCGAAAAGATAGGTCTTCAGCCTTGATTTAAAAGAACTGAGAGTTGCAGCAGACCTGCAGTTTTCTGGGAGTTTGTTCCAGATATGTGGAGCATAAAAACTAGCGCTGCTCCCCCCTGTTTAGTTCTGACTCTGGGGACAACAAGCAGACCTGTCCCAGACTACCTGAGAGGTCTGGGTGGGTCATAGTGTAGTAGCAGATCAGAAATGTATTTTGGCCCTAAACCGTTTAGTGATTTATAAACCAGCAAAAGTATTTTGAAATCAATTCTTTGAGGCACTGGAAGCCAGTGTAGAGACTTCAGAACTGGAGTGATGTGATCCACTCTCTTGGTCTTAGTGAGGACTCGAGCAGCAGCGTTCTGAATCAGCTGCAGCTGTCTGATTGATTTTTTAGGGAGATCTGTGAAGACACCGTTACAGTAGTCAAGTACTAGTACTAGTACTAGTACAAGAAATAATCCTCATAGATGCCTTGTTGTTGGGAGTGCAGGATGTTTTCAGTGCAAAGGCTTCCTCTGTTAGTTCTAAGCTCAGCCATATGTCTTCAGTCCCACATAAAGACAGGGTTTACATAACAGCTGGCTGCATCTCCCTGCTTTAACCCCTCCACATCTGAATGTGCACCAGTTAATCTGTGTCTTTTAGTTTTTTCTGCCAGCATCACTCTTTTCTCCCTATATCAATATCCTTCTTGTAGTCCGGCTTAGTATGAGGAAGGCAGTGCTGCTCTGTTGTTGTAATTACAGAGACATTTGGGATTATGCCAGGAATGTTGGCAGCAGTTGTATGGTTAAAGTCAAAATCTTACAAATCCTGCTGGCAATTGTGAGTTAGTGTGTGGTCATTGTGGGGCCAGCTGGATGGGATTGTGTCAGAACATGTACTGTGGTAGAGTATTGATTTAGTGTTAAGGGGAGACACCCCAGACAAAACCATCATTTTTCAGTTTTGAGTTTTTGGGTTATTTTACTTCCATAGCATATCTTCTTTCAGACTATTGGGAAAAAACATCCAAAATACACATTTAGGTGTTTATTTTATTACACTTTGTGTATTTGCACCTGTGGATTTCTCCTAAATTCAGCAAAAGTTAGCATTAGATAATGCCTCATTTGCAGATTTTAACAAAACATTTCAGAAAACTTTTAATACAAAAATAGATGTCTTAATGTAAGTAATTAACTGGGAAAGTTAAAAAAAAATTACCCTATCACCTGTAATGTCTTGCAAAATGTCTGATATTTTATAATCCATATCTTTAAAGGCCATTTTCTCAAAATGGGTTTTTCTCTGACTCTGAGCCAGAAATCTCCACTTCAGTAGCACTTACATACACCAAACTTTCCAGATACAGTCCTATCTATATTCCGAAGGTTTTCACAGAGGAGTTTGTCAGATATCATTCATATGCTAACTTATGTAACTGTTTATACCTGAAAACGTGGTGAAAATGGATTTTTCATGGCTGATGACACCATATTCTGATTTATGCAGTGATAAAAGGAGATATCCAAAATCCCCTCTGTAAAACCCTTTGACTCTAATATGGCAACAAAATAAAAAGACTTTAGAACCTGGCTTTATCCAATGTTCAGATTTCTGCTCTGGAAATGAATGCAAATTAGCACATATTTAACAAGATCATGCTTAATTTCCATATTTAAACATAAAATTCCAGAAAACTTGTAATACAAAAGATATTTGTTTTAATGTCAGTAATCAACTGGGGAAGTTTCATGGTAATATCTATTAGTTCATTTTTTCCCCTATTCACCTGCAGTGTCTCCCCTTAAATCTCGCACTTTCCTCGCACTTTTCCACATGCCTTTTTATTGTGCCCCCTTTGTCATTGATGACTGGCAGTATGAATGTGTATTTGTTTTGGTGAACTGTGGAAAACTGAATTGCCCTTCAAGGATAAATAAATCTATCTCTATCTGTATAGCACATAAAAATCCATCTTGTCAGGCTCCAAGTAATGTGTTTGTGTCCGAACAGCAGCGGAGCCAACCAATCAGTGTCCTGTGAGGAGCTACTGGCGGCTACAGGCAAGGTTTAGGTGCGTGTGACGGCCGCGAATGTTCAATGGCAGACGTGATAAACAGATGGTTTTCATTTAATTTAATTTAGCTGACGCTTTTTATCCAACGCGACCTCCAATAAGTGTATTCAACGATGAAGGTACAAACTCAATACAGAAAGAATCACATAGAAGTACAGTACATTAGCTTGAAATAAGCCAAACTACAAAGTGCAAACATTTTTAACCATCATCTTCTTAGCCAAGGTGCGGTCGGAAGAGATGTGTTTTTAGCCTGCGATGGAAGACTACGTGTAGACGTCAATGGGGAGCTCGTTCCACCATTTAGGAGCCTGGACTGTTGGGATTTTGTTAAGTGATTAGGTGTCCCTCGCAGTGAGGGAGCAGCAAGCAGATTGGCTGATGCAGAGCGGATGTAGGCTAGGCCTGATCAGTTGGCAGCACGGTATGCAAGTTAGGAAAATAGGTTTGAAATATACCAACATTTTTGAGTCCAATTTTTACTCTTTTAGTTGTAGTTTGTTCTCCAGCAACTCCTAAAAAAATATATCTAGCTACTAGCTACCTCTCTCTGATGTCTTGTGCTGGGCAGTTATCACACACTTGGCCTGTGTGAACATGGAACATGGTTTGCTGGAAAAGGCCGGCCACGGTTTTATGTGGGGGGGGGAGAGAGCCGTGAGTCCAACCATAAAGTCTATTTGCAGCCTAAGAACCGAAACAATGAGCTAAAGGAGGCTAAAAGCTGAGTAGCGAAGCAGCAGGGGCTCTTAGTTCTTACTTGGTTTGCCGCCATTAAGTGAGTACCGTTAAAAAAAATCCATGGGTAATGTACTATCCGAATACAAAATTCATACTCTGTGAGTAATTTTAAAGGTCTGCTGACTAGCTTTCTGAAACTTTAATCACATCTCAAATCAAGAATGATAATCATGATACCAAACTGGCTGAGAAGTCATGTATGATCTACCCAAACACACACAATCAAATCACAATCACGATGTCACTCTGTGCGATTACATAACCACAAAAATTGTGTAATTTAAGTAAACAAAAAGGTGTGCTGTCAGCGTGACACTCTGTGTGCACTCCACGTCTCCACATTGTAACACCCTTCACTTTACCGACAGTATTAAGTTCCCATTCATATCAGGTCCTCCTCTACTGCCGAGATCTTTACGTCTCGTCTTAAAACACATTTTTATTCTTTGGCATATGATTTAGTTTAGGGACATTTGTATAGAAGTGTGTTGTTTGTATGATGTTCATCATTTGTTTTTATAACATAATATAACTTTGTGCAGCACTTTGTTCAGCATAGGTTGGTTTTAAATGTGCTCTATAAATAAATTGACTTGACTAACAACAGTCGAAGCCACCGTGTCTTAAGAAGGTTGGTGTTTTTATTTCTTGTTCACTGGTAACTCACTTTACATCATCTTTGCTATTTTTTTCCCTCTGGATTTTCCCTGACACAGTCCCTACGCTAACTCCGACACCGCTCATGGTCGCTCTCCTCGCGTCGCCACTCCCACACGGACGTCACTCACTCGCCTGCCGTTCTCGCTCTCACTAATGCCTGATTTATGGTTCTGTGTTGAATCTACATTGAATCTTCCCTCTGAATTACGCTACCCCATGGATGTATTAAGCGCTACCCTCCTAACAAGATCCACAAAAGATATGACCAGTGACCAGTTAGTCTGTTATGGTCACGTGAGTATCAGAAGTGTAGAGAAGTTCAGACTGAGCATGCAGACAACAGAGATTGTACAAAGTATATTTTCTAACTTAATCACTAGTTATTATATTACAACCATCTTGAATGTCATTGTTTATTAGGGCATACAAAATGTATTCATTCAATAAGAATTTGTATTTTTATTCTTTAATTTTCTAAAATATTAAATTATTTCAAAAAGTATTTCACATTTTTGTTTATGTACTGTATTTCTTCTTATGCTTATTAACTTTGTATGTTCAAGTTTAAAAAAATACACATTTTGAAACATCTTATCAGCTAAACAGCTTATTTTCTGCATTTTCTTGATTATAAAGTAAACTCATGATACCATTATATCGCAATGATAATCGCAGCATTGTAAATCGCAATATGACTTTTTCTCCAAATCGTGCAGCCCTAGCATGAACTCAGACCTACCTGCTTCATACAGTATGTACTAATTACAGTAGTAATAACAGTAAGTATTATAATACCATTCTCATATGAGCATCATATGAGTATTTGAGGACTTACGTAAAAGTAAGTTAAAAGGGTTTGCAGTTTGTACTGGAACATTTTGCAGTTACTGTTTATGTACTTTTCTTTTATGGCTTTCACTGTGGCTCAACCAGAGAGCATAACATAAAAACATGCCACAACAAAAGATTACCAGAAGAAAGATGACTTTAAAAATGGCTGTTGAGCTGCCCTAGCACCAAATAAAAAGGGACAACATTATTACCAGAGACCTCCAACCAAACTAATAAATAAAACCAATGAGAAATCAACTCAACAAATGAAACAAACAAAGAGCTCTGCTACAAGCCCGCAAAGTGACATATGGTGAATAATGAGAACATAATGAAACCGTATTCACATTAAGACATAACTCAGCAACAACATTGTCCTTGCCCCTGATTTGCATGGCCTCAGGTTGAAAGCACAACATCCAACACATTAATCTCTGTTTAGAATTCTGCATCTAATAAATATGAGAGCTTGCAGTCAGGGGGGAGTATAGTTGGTTGGTTAGAAGAGTTCCGAATGATTTAGGGGGACTGAGCCAAGATTCGGTCGCATAGGGAAGACATGGTAACTTTCTAAAGAAATAGCACCTGGCTAAATGAGAAGGGCACCAACTAAGCCTGAACAATTTGGAGAAAAAATGTAAGATATTGCGATTACGATTCAATTTTCGATTTTTTTCTTTCTTAAAAGTTAAGCTAAAGTTCAATATTCACTATGTAAACATGTCATGGAGCATTATAACATGAGAGACCATCAAAACTGCTCTATATTCTTATACTAGGATGAGAATATAGATATGAATTGCCAGCAATACGTGTTTTTCTTTTAATAAGAACAGTCAAACACAGAACATTTATCACAGAAGCTAAAGTTATAATAATAATTGCAGAGAATAAATTAGCAGTTTACTTGCTAAGTGGTAGGAAATGTACAGTGTAGGTTTCAGTTTGTTTTTGAATAAATGATGTAGCTCCTCAAAACCCAAATAAAGTTCCTGTGTGTTGCTTCTCAACTACGCAGCAAAACAAAAAGGGCAGTGGTTGGGGGGGGGGGGAGAGCAGCAGTCGGTGGAAAACATTCTGACACCAGAGAGAGGGTACGAGAGGACGGGGGAAGCCCGTCTACAAACCAATCAATTACAAGTATCAGAAGACGCGGCTCACGTATGTGATGACGACAGGACGTAGTCACTTATAGTTCTTTAGTGCTCAACATAACTGCAGTGTGAAACCAGAACTAACCAGATCCAATGTATACAATGTAACAAAAACATGGTTTTAGATGTGAAAAGGCCCTTAATGAACTGTCAAAGTACACAGAGTAGGATACACTGATCAGAGACAATCTCTGCACTGTGCTGATGCATGTATGTGTGGTTACTTAATGATTAGACTGACTTTGCCAGACCCTCCTCCAAAGTGCGCTGAAGCAGGGTCTGGCTAGTCCACATAGCATTCGGGGATGGGAGAAAAACGTGCTCTGGTTTATTGGCATTTCTTTAAACCAATCAGAATTGTCATGCTATGCTCCGCACAGAGCCGCTGCAAAATAGTCTTGCAAGAGAAAACTCAGATTGGACAGATAGTCTAGCTAGCTGTCTGGATTTACCCTGCAGAGATCTGAGGACCAGTCCAAAAAAGTCCTTATTAGTTCACAGAATTTAAAATTCCAACACAAAGAAAGCGGCCATGCATCCGGCGGAATTTCCTGCAGCACCGGAGCTATCCCAGAAGTGTAACGTCAAGGATATACCCTACTTATTGATAAGCAGAAGATGTACAGTATATATCACTTATACAGTTTGCTTATGGATTTAGTAGTTTGCTGTTGATGTTATGCTAAAACCACATATCTTAACTCTTTTGGTTGGTAGGGTTGGGTTTAAAAATCGTTTAAAAATGTATGATACCAGTACCCTTATGAAAATGGTACCAATCCCAATAGAGCACTTGATTTGATACCTTTTTTTCTTCTTCATTTTAAATGTGAACGGAAGCATCTCGGCTCACTGAACAGCCGACTCAAATATGCCACGCTTGACTTTACCACACCACAGACTATATGGGTTGTAGCTGCTGCGGTAGTCGGCTGATCACTCGTCGCAATAAATTATTTGCGGTGATTGGCTGCGGGCAAAACCGTACGGATGAAGATCGAAGGTTGATTTGACTCGATTTGACTGAAGAAACTTTGACATTACTTGGTACTGGGTTATTTTGGTTGATACGGTTGATACTACCTAGCCCTAATGGTTGGACTATTTACTTTCACACCACAAGCAAACTACACCAGAGTCCCCTTGGAAGTGGACTAATACCTTTTTGGAAAAAAAAGAGGTTTGACAGCTTTCACACCAGCCCAATCAAACTTAAACTAAACGGACAAATTCACAAGAATGAATTTGAACCCATCCAAACAGGGTAGTTGTGACAGCACTCTTAACACCAGGGATCGCCCGATAATGTTTTTTCAAGGCCGATACCGATTATTAGTAGTTAATGAACCCGATAACCGATATTTCAAACCCATATGCATTTACAGTGAAAATGAAAAGATTTTGGAATGTTACAAACTCCAACACAAAACTTTGTTTAAATGCTTTAAGCAATTATTTAATAAATGAGAAACTTTCAACATAATGCACAGTAAAAGATAGTCAGATACTGTTGTGTGTGTGGGGGGGCATTAAGTTAGACTCAGTGGTGAGTGAAACCAAAGCAGAGGGACAGACACAGAGCTGAGGCCGAGCCAAAGTACAACACTTTTTAATTCATTAACTTTATCAGGCAAATAAAACGCTGATACAGATAATCTGCAAACTGCCAAAAAAAAGGCCTGATAATCAGCCAGGGCTGATAATCGGTCTATCCCTACTTAAAGGTCCCATGGCATTTTTAACATTAATATGAGCTCCCCCAGCCTGCCTATGGTCCCCCAGTGGCTAGAAATGGTGATAGGTGTAAATCAAGCCCTGGGTATCCTGCTCTGCCTTTGAGAAAATGAAAGCTCAGATGGGCCGATCTGGAATCTTCCCTTTATGAGGTCATAAGGGGAAAGGTTACCTCCCCTTTCTCTGCTTTGCCCGCCCAGAGAATTTGGCCCACCCATGAGAAAGAGAGAGACATCATGGCTTGCAAACGAGCAAAGTGGCAGTTGGTCAAGGCCACACCCCCACCCTCCACCTTGCCCCCCCCCCTCTCCTCCTCAATAGCATTTAAAGCTACAGACACAGAAATGGTACATCCTAAGGAAAGCTCATTGTGGGACTGGCTCTAGTGGCTGTAATTCTGCACCAAGGCTGAATTTCGGGAAAGAGACTTCCGATACAGTATTAGGGGACCACTAAGGTCTATATAAAAGAGACTTCAGATACAGTATTAGGGGACCACTAAGGCCTATATAAAAGAGACTTCAGATACAGTATTAGGGGACCACTAAGGTCTATATAAAAGAGACTTCAGATACAGTATTAGCGGGACCACTAAGGTCTATATAAAAGAGACTTCAGATACAGTATTAGGGGACCACTAAGGCCTATATAAAAGAGACTTCAGATACAGTATTAGGGGACCACTAAGGCCTATATAAAAGAGACTTCAGATACAGTATTAGGGGACCACTAAGGCCTATATAAAAGAGACTTCAGATACAGTATTAGGGGACCACTAAGGCCTATATAAAAGAGACTTCAGATACAGTATTAGGGGGACCACTAAGGTCTATATAAAAGAGACTTCAGATACAGTATTAGGGGACCACTAAGGCCTATATAAAAGAGACTTCAGATACAGTATTAGGGGACCACTAAGGCCTATATAAAAGAGACTTCAGATACAGTATTAGGGGACCACTAAGGCCTATATAAAAGAGACTTCAGATACAGTATTAGGGGACCACTAAGGTCTATATAAAAGAGACTTCAGATACAGTATTAGGGGACCACTAAGGTCTATATAAAAGAGACTTCAGATACAGTATTAGGGGACCACTAAGGTCTATATAAAAGAGACTTCAGATACAGTATTAGGGGACCACTAAGGCCTATATAAAAGCATCCAAAAAGCAGCATGTCATGGGACCTTTAAGACTGTTTTTACCCTGGGCAAAAATGTTACCATTCCAGGCAGACTGTAGACATCTGTGGGATCACAAAAATACTGAGGATGCAACCTGCTGCTGGATGTAAATTTGGCTTAGCGGCGCTTCTGTCGGTGACTGAAGCACATCGTAACGTACGGAGCGCTGAGGCCACAGTTTGAATAAAATGTTTGGAGTTTACATGTACAGTATAAACATAAATGCTTCCTAAAGTGGTTAAAATGAAATGGGTAGATTGTTTCCAGAGTAAACAATTTATGATTGAAACATACTGATTAACAAATCAAATTAGTTGTTTTTTTATGACCAACAGTCCAGAAGCCAAAGTTCTTCACATGTAGTTTATTATCACAAAAGACACAGAGAAGCAGCAAATACTCAGATTTGAGAAGCTGGTTGCAGAGAATGTTTACTCTAATAGTTTGATTCTGTTTCATTATTCAGTACAATGAATAAATAGCTGTGAGGGTGGATCATCTTGTGCATAGCTGTATTTCAAAAGATATATTGTTGTTACAGAGGTAAATGTGAAAATGAATAGTGATGTGTAAATCACGTAATATCATATCATCAGCCCTAAAATGGATATAAGATGCATTATATTTCTACTAAACCGTTTTGTGAATAAACTAGTCAATCTGTGTTAATGATAATAAATGATTGAGTGTTATCAGTATTTATTAAGTGTACAGTATCTAAAAGAGTGAAGTGTCTCCCTCTCTGCTTCCCTCTTCCCTCTGCTTTTCTCAGATTACATCATTGACGCTTCCCCCTCCTCCACACTCATTCTCTCTGTGCCAAGCTTTTAAACCCTCCTCCGCTGACCTGCCCACTGTCTCTCTCTGTGTGTGTGTGTGTGTGTGTGTGTGTGTGTGTGTGTTTGTGTGTGCAAATCCCTGATGCTATAACACTGGATACTTGGAATACAACTCGCACAAACACCATACACACACAGTACTACAGCACATACTGACGCACAGCAGGCTGATCTGGCACATACAGTACAGCAGCAATGTAGCAAAAGCTGCTGAAATCCTTCTGTTAGTTTTTGACTGCTTTGATAGAGACCTTTTGGCCTGTGACACCTAGAATGGGAATTGCAGGGACATGCAAACAGACAGGGATTCATAGTTCCTCAACACATAAATATATGACTAAATATTTGAGTAGGCGGTAGTTTGGTGAAGGACTTTAGAATGACTCGGACCTTATTTTGTGTCCCTCTATAGCTTTGATATGAGCCCAGAATTAGCATGCATAATTAAAAATGCAGCTGCAGGTCTATCATTAAAATGGTAATGTGATGTTAAACTTAAAAAATATATATTTAAACACATTTTAGTTTAGTTTATGTATTTACACATATACAAATACTACAGATTAATATACACACAATCAATAAAAGACGTGATGGAGAGATATGGATAACATTGCACAGACAAAAACAAAACTTTAACAGCTTTCTTAAATTGTAGTGTTACCTTTGGAAAATCTGATGGCAAAGCATTCACTGAACTTCTGTAATTTTTGACAGATAGGAGGCCTGTGTTTGTAATTATTTCGAGTGGCAAAAAATAGTTCATTATAGAATGGAGTTATCTTGTTCAGAGATCTGTATACAAATAAAGCAATCTGTAGTTGATTGACTTGATAGCAGCTCTACAGAACATTTTAGCATCTTTCAGATCATTGTTTGGATTTTGCAGCCATCGACTTTACTGTTCTGGTTCAGCTAGCAGGCAGCAGTTGTTTTGTGAAAAAGCTGATTAACATCTTTATTTTTCTCAGGAGTTGGTGGAGCCCAAACCAGAGCTAAAAAAGAGAGTGACTTTTAGATTTACAATCACAGGTGGACACAAGCACATTTCCAAAAGAATACTATAGTTTTGTGTAGGGCTGGGCAATATATCGATATTATATTGATATCGTGATATGAGACTAGATATCGTCTTAGATTTGGGATATCGTAATATCGTAAATGGCTTAAGTGTTGTCTTTTCCTGGTTTTAAAGGCTGCATTTCAGTAAAGTGATGTCATTTTCTGTGTCACCAGACTGTTCTAGCTGTTCTATTATTTTTACCTTTACCCACTTAGTCATTGTATCCATATTACTGATGATTATTTATCTAAAATCTCACTGTGAAGATATTTTGTTAAAGCACCAATTGTCAACCCTAATATCGCCACAATATCGTCATCGAGGTATTTGATTTTCACCAATTGGCCCAGTCCTAGTTCTGTGTCTGCTGTAAATAGGCTGTTTGCTAATAAGTCAACCCTAACATCTTTAAAGGTTATGTTAATGTTGTCTGTATAGCTTTTTGCACTTTAGCCAAAATGTCAATTAATGAAGGCTTAAAGAAATTGTTCAATACTTCGGGAATATGATTTGCTTTTGTTCTGCGAGTGACATAAGAAGATCATATCAATCTCATGTCTGTGCTTTAAATACGGAGCTGTAGTCAGGACGTGGTTAGCCTAGCTTAGCCAAATCCTGGTCCTGGCTTCTGGAAGCTATTTCTTCTTGGTACCAAACCTGGCAAACCTGTGACAACGAGACTCCAGGAAGGGGTCCACATTTAACCACTGCAAAACTATCCTCAAATCATCCGTTTATAAAATCTCACACAACTCGTGCAGTATAATATAGTAATAATAATATAGTACTATAATACTTTAAATGCATCCAGACTTTAATCTGTTAGGGTCCCAAATCCTACATTCTGCTTGATATATGCATTACCCTCAGCCTTTGGACTGGTGGACTCAGTGAACAGGATTAAAGATGTTAACAGTGTCTTTCCCAATGTTTTGTTCTCTAACTCTGAATCCCTTTCTCTCCCTCTCTTTTGTGTCAGAGGGGGATTAATCATTGTTATGGTACTCTCAGTGATTCTGCTTCTCTACCTTTGGACTACATCATGCCTCTGTGGCAGCTCTCCCTCTCTCTCTCTCTCTCTCTCTCTCTCTCTCTCTCTCTCTCTCTCTCTCTCTATGTGCCGGTCTCTCTCCCTTGCCTCCGATCCTGCACTTTGTTTCAGGGAGGTGGTTTTAATGTTTCCACTGACTGCTACTGTTGAATAAGCTGTTGTGTAAGACTGTGTATTCAACTCTGCTGCTTTTGAGTGTAGTCCTGATGAGCACTGACCATACACTCTAATGTGCTTTTTTGCGTGTGTGCGCACATTTCTGATTCTGTTTTTCGGGTTGTTTTTATGCTTGTGCCCACTTTGTGTATGAGTGTGTGTGTTTTGAGTATGGCTGTGTAGACTATATAAGACATGCTCATTTATGTCAGTCTATTTATGTGTGTGTGGGAGGAGGGCAGATGCAGCCTAAGAGTGTTTTTTTCTCGAGCAAGGAAAGCCATTTTGTTGCTACTGTATGGCGCACGCGCACACACACACACACACACACACACACACACACACACACATTCTGCACATTTATAAATGTTTTCAAAGGGAACCTATTCTGCTTTTCCGTATTTTCTGTCATATCTATAATGTTACAATGTCAGATTTTCATGTTGAATGTGGCCAGAGCTTCAAATAATGAGGTAAACATCCCCGTGAGCAAAAATCTCAGATTTCTCAATGTTCTGAACGCTCCGCTTTCAACATTTTATCTACTCTTGGCCCTGGGTCACGTAAAAGAGCCTGGTTTCTATGATTGGTCCAGTCAGGCTATTGCAGTTTCTATTGCAGCTACTGCTGTGTTTCCGTAATTTCGGGTCACATTACTGCTGAAACATATCCGGTTGGGTAGTATTTGGTTCAGAAGCTTTTATCTGCAATTTGTGACTGTAGAAAGTTCTGCTTTATTCCATTACAATCCATTACTAACTAAGTAGCTGCATGCTAATGCCAGGGAAACCTGTAATCTTGGCTGCTAATGTTAATTTCTCACCAAGTTTGGATCACATTACTGCTTAAACATATCCGGTTGGGTAATATTTGGATTAGAAGCCTTTTTTTTCTTAAGATTATTTTTTGGGGCATTTTAGGCCTTTAATTCCACAGGACAGATGAAATGACATGAAAGGAGAGAGAGAAGGGGAATGACATGCAGCAAAGAGCCGCAGGTCGGAGTTGAACCGTTGAGGAGTTAACCACTATATATGTGCGCCTGCTCTACCAACTGAGCTAAACCGGCCACGGTTTAGAAGTCTGTTATTGGTGATTTTTCACAGCACAAAGTCCTGCTCCGTTGCAGTCAGTCTCAGGCTCTGAGAGCAACATCAGCGGAGATTCCAGAGACTTGCGGACATGCGGAAGCGCGCTGACCAATCAGAGCAGACTGTTTTTTTTTGGGAGGGGGGCTTAAAGAGACAGGCACTCCAACAGAGCATCTCAGACTGAGGAGGAATACAGGGGCAGCAGCCATGGGCAGTATGAGAAAAATAAAGTGTTTTTTGAAAAATAAAACATTGTAAACATGTTCCAGTAGAATCACAAAATACAAGTATGAACCTGAAAACAGTATATAATAGGTCTCCTTTAAAAACCCTGATATAATGTAACCCAAGAGAGTCTATGCTTAGTGTTTTGAAGCTTAAATGAACACCACATCTTTTCAAAGTCTACATCCCTTTTGTTTCACAGTAAATGCATGGGCAATCCATTCATCCACTTCCTTAATGTCTTTTCAGGATTTTCCAGCGCACAGCTTTCTGACCGGCTCTCCTTGTTGCTGTAGTAAAAGCCCATTCTTGCCATGCAATGTTAAAAGAAAAAGGCTTTCAATAATACTCTTTGCGTGACATTAATATGAATTTTCCAGACTCCAGCATAGGTGTAGAAAGTGAGGATGCTGAGGGGTTCTGCAGCAACCGCTGCTCTCCGAGAGTGGGATTCAGTATAAATAACGTTTTAAAAACATACAGAAACCAATATACTGTATCACCAAACTCATTTTGCTGACAGGTCATATTTAACAATAGATCAATTTTACTACCACAAAAATTAGCTAAATGCATTCGGATGTGATTTTGTTGTCTAACTCATACTGCTTTTTATAGCTATAAATAAAGATTGAGGTTTGAGGATTAGGGAATATATATATAATCTTAGTTATCGCTGTATTGAATTCGTTTATCTCAGAAAGACTGAGTCACTTTGACATGTGAGACTGCTGTTAGTTTCCCACTTTCGACCAATAGTCAACGTTGCTTTCTTGGTTGTAGTCTGTAAGATTTGAGTAAGGTTGTTTCTAGCGCCAGATTTGGCGGTAAGATGTATTTGCAGACAGCTTTTGGGACTTCATCTCTCAGAGTTCCTTTGAGTCTAAGAAGAGCTAAGAGCTAATACATCTATGAAGATGAGAGCCATGAGGGACACGCGCAGCCGTGGAGATGATAGAGCCGGGGAGGCAGCGGCTAGCTAACATGGCTAATTGGTTTAACACGGTCAACAGCGCTAACGCAGCTAGCTGGATTACTCACCAAGGGGGTCAGGGAGCCGCAGTGAAGCCGTCTCAACACAGAGGGTTGAGACAGCATTAGCACTGTTAACTGTGTTAGCATGGTTAGCCACGTAGCGTTAGTAGACAAACCAGTGGAGCCAGTGCACACAAGGTCTGAAATTAACACTCGCCAGTCGCCAAATGTGGGTGTTGTATATTTAGTTGCAGCACTGCGTTGCCGATGTGTGGAGAAGGAACTTCACTGTTCTTGATTATAAAAAGGTTTATTACATGAAAGATTCCAGCATCAATTTACAGACTACATCTGGAGAGACAACCGACCCAATCTTCAAAATTTGTCGCTCTGCCGTTCTGCAGTTATCACACGATATATATTCTGTGCATTTTAGTGGGAGGGTGTATGTATGAGTTGAGATAAAGGTCAGCCTCAAGTGCCCTATACATGGACCAGGATGAACAGAGTCACTTTTGTTCTAGGGCTCCTCTGCCAATGTCATCAACCTTACCACATGATCTCATAACAACATATGTTCTCATACACTGTTAAACGTGGGTTTCCTGTAGGCCTCTCCAAGGTCATAGGTTAACTGTGTCTAACTCGTTATTTAACTGTAGAATGACAGAATACAAATTTACCAGGACATATACTTATCAGGGCCCCTTTCCTGTTATTTCCCAGAGCCAACGTATACATCCTCTCTCATGTACAGGGCTCCAACTCTCTCACCATGACCTCAATAACATATTACAATATGGAATACATTGGGATACATGCAAACTTGATTAAAACTTAAGTCAAAGTGTAAATCGTCAGATACCACACAGGTACATTTTCTGTTTGGCAAGTTAATCTCAGAGGGCTATCCGCCACCTGGCGAGTAAATGTTTGTACCAAAATAGTTCTGTTTTTCCATCTTCATGTACAGTATATTGCCTTTGGAAAATCAAAGACATGGAAATCTTACATTTTTTTTCAATATTGGACCTTTGAACTGCTTTAAGCAATATTTTATGTTGTCATTTGGCAAAAAAATCCATAATAACATTTCAGCATATTGTTATTCAAGGGGTCTGAGTGAAAATAAGACTTCGGCATCTCCTTCTTGGCACTGTTTTCAGGCTTTAGAGAATCTAGCCGTGACGGGAGACTTTGGTCAATCACAGGTCATTTCAGGGAGAGAGAACATTCCTATTGGCTGCTCTACCTATTGATGCAGACAGAGAGCGTTGAGTTGCAGGAAGAGTTCTCACTCTACTTGAATTTTTATTTTTTTGCTTTCTACCTACTGCAGCCTTAAAGTTTTAGTCCGTTAGATTTCCATCTTGTTAATTGTCTGCTAAGTTCCTATCTGAGATTCTAAGATCTAAGAGTTAAAACAATGGTGATTGAAAGCGCTTGTATTTGCTGCTTTGCCAAGTAATACAATCTGAGCTTGTCACTGACGATTATGCACATTTAATTGTACTCGGAAATTGGGAACCCTCGGACGAGGAAAGATGCAAAAAAAAACGGTATGTTAATCGGGTGCCTACGTTTCATTACTGCTGACTCACAATGGCGAACAAACAGACAGAGAAAGAAGACTGTTGAACTTCGAGTCCAAAATGTATAGGCTTTCTCACAGTCAGCCTCTAGTGGCCTTTAGAGAAAATGCAGCTGAGATGGTTCCACCTTCCTTTTAACCATTATCTAATGGTTTCCACTGCAGTTAAAGTGACTGGATTTCACACTTACACACACATGCAACAAATGTGCAGTTACTACATGTGGCTCAGAACTGCCGGTGATCTTCTATTAGTCCCTCTGTGTCTGTCTCTCTCTCTCTCTCTCTCTCTCTCTCTCTCCATAGAAGGCAAACTACTGCTGACAGAGACCAGACATCTTTATGTAGGGAACAGTTTCTGTGTGGGTTTTTGAAAACATTTATTTGTGAGTGTGTGTGTGTGTGTGTGTGTGTGTGTGTGTGTCAGCCATTATAAATGACACTAAGACATTATTCCAGTTAATGATGGCCATAGTAGGTATCTTAGCTACCTCCCAATTCATTGTGTGTGCATGTTGTATGTGCGTGTGGGCAGTAGGGATTGTATCTGCCAGACATAAGAGTCATTAAGACATTTTGCCAGTTTCCAACAAACCTTACGTGTGTGTGCGTGTGCGTGTGCGTGTGTGTGTGTGTGTCTGTGCGTCTGTGTGTGTGTGTGTGTGATGGTATTCCCTCAGCCCACACATCCAGATAATTAAGCAGAGCCACAGTGACTGATGAATTCCACAGGCAGCTTATGCCAACTACAATGTTTCCCAATGGAACTCTATTACAGTTAGCTATTTCAAGCTGCATCTATAAAACTACATTCTGCTTGTATGGTATAGTGGCCAGAAGCCTGCCCGTCCCTGCTAATCACCAATATCATCAAGCTGCAGCCTGAGAGACACACTGCAGCAGACAGTTCACCCGAAGTATCCCCTTAGGAGAGACCTTCACTCCTTGGCCATTTTCCAGTCTGTTTGTACTTCCCGTGGTCCAGAGGCCTCATAAATGATGAAACAACATAGGAAGCCCTTACGCATCTTAATGTATTTCTTAGACTCTGCAACTTCCCGTAGGTTGCACCTATTTTATGACTATGAGGCATTATGACCTGGCTTTTCTACATGTTCCACCTACTTTTTGAATATATAGGCTATGGAGTTATAAGCCAGTCTGGTACCAGACCTCTGAATCAGCGCATTTGTTCAGTGATTCAAATGGGTCTGGTAATGTGCTATTTGACTGCTGTTTACACCAGCTGGAGAAACTGTTGATAATACGTTAAGAGCTTAGTATGCTAAGTAAGTGAGACCTACAGAAAATAACATCACGGTTGGATTTGATTACAGGTGCAACAAAGCATATTTCTGACCACGCCCATTAGTAATGTTGGCTGTGGTCAGCGGTGAAACAGACTTGAAACTTTCAACCAGATCAGTGAAACACTGCTCTTCAGCCTGTGTTAAGTTATGCTGTGTCTACAGAGGAGGTGTAGCATGAGCCGCACGTTAGCAGAGCAACAGCTTCAGTCCTCCGTCTGTGTCTACACAGGACGCATTCAGGCACAGTATCGAGAGTAGTTTACCCGGCAGCGCTTAAAGTCCAACACATGAACACTGTAGTTCTGTGCATAAAATGGAAGCAAATGGACTTGAAGCTAGGGCTGGGCAATATATCGATATTATATCGACATTGATATATGAGACTTTATATCGTCTTAAATTTTGGATATCGTGATATGGTGTTGTCTTTTACTGGCTTTAAAGGCTGCATTACAGTAATGTGATGTAATTTTCTGAACTTACCAGACTCACTAGCTGTTTTATTTTTTGCCTTTTGCCATGGTACTGAATGATTATTTATCACACATCTCATTGTGTAAATATTGGTTCAGCTATCGGCTGACATGGACAGAGTGTTGAGCTGAATGAATGAGGTGAAACAAAATAGCAGTTTAGATTATCAGGCTGGATATGAGCTGCTTGTTCAGCAGGCTCCACCTATTCTGATGACCAGGGGTTAAATTGGGATTTGTTATGTACTATTGTATCATTTTGTAAGAGCGAAGCAAAATATCTGAGCAATTTACATTCTGTTACTAAACCTGTCAGTTTCTGGCCTATTTGTCACCCTACCTGTCATCCACCTGTCACTCTCATCCCATCTGGGCTGTGTGACTTACTAATACTGAGGTCCCTTCTTCTTCATTTTTCCGTTTTATGACGGGTGGCAACCATTGTTAAGGTGGTTGCTGATCTGCTAGGTAGCTTTTTAAGGAAACCCATTGACAGAATAAAAAGTTCTGATGATTGCAATTTCTTACATCACCTCATCACAGATACAAAGTCATATAGTCATTGTTTGAATTATTAAGATGAGAAAAGTGTCAAAATATGTACATTGTTGAAGAGGTGTTGCGGTAAGCGTCCCCTGAAGACATAGAGCGTAGGCCTATGTGCAGGACCGGGGCTAAGCCCAGCACAGCACTAGTCCATTTGAACCCCTACTAATGACCATAGGGTACACCCATGAATGTATTATAGGAGCTGGATATCGGACTCAACATTCAAGTGCACAGACATTTTGGGGAGCAGGTGCTCAAGCGAAAGGAAAGGGCACCCTTCTCACAATTATTTATAAAAAATAAAGTTACATACAGTAGCCATCCTTTTTATTTATCTTTTTGGGCCTATTTATTTTTGTATGTCACTACCCATACAGTCATGCAGATGTTTAGTACTACAATTTCTACAAAATTATCAATTCACACAGATGATTGTCTTTAGCATTCACTATTTATACATGTATAACAGACAACAACAAAGAAAACTGCCACATTATGCCATACCATTTATAATTAACACATCTTTATACAAAATTGAAAAAGACTGTTCTCTAAATAAAATAATCAACCAACCAGTCCAAACTACTAAGTATGCCTATGTTCTGTTTAGAGCTGGGCGATATGGAAAAAATCTAATATCACGATATTGTTGACCAAATACCTCAATATCAATATTGCGGCGATATTGTAGGGTTGACAATTGGTGCTTACAAAAAAAATATTTACACAATGAGATTTTTGATAAATAATCATCATTAATGTGTATATAATAACTAAGTGGGTAAAGGCAAATAATAGAACAGCTAGAACAGTCTGGTAAGTTCAAAAAATAACATTTTACTGTAATCCAGCCTTTAAAACCAGTAAAAGACAACACTTATGTTATATCACAAAATTACGATATCCAAAATCTAAGACGATATCCAGTCTCATATCACGATATCGATATAATATTGATATATTGCCCAGCCCTAGTTCTGTTGCAACAATTTGGCTACGTGCGTCCTCCTCTCATCTAACAACAGCACATGCTCATTAGTGCATATATAAAAAAGAGGGAGTTATTTCACATCCTCTGACCTCTGTCACACATTAAGTAGTCTATATCCACGACGTTCCACTTCCGGGATTGCTCCGTTGCCACCGGAAATTCTGCCGGATGTCCTTCTTTTTGGCCGGATGTCCGTCCCCTTCCCCTTTCTTTGTGTTGGCGTTCTAACCTCTGGTGGATTTGTGAGGACTATGGTTAACTGCTCCTCAGATCTCTGCAGGGTAAATCCAGACAGCTAGCTAGGTGCGATTGCAGGATTTTTTAAGTGGGGTGGCACAGGGGGGACCAATAATCAGTCAGGGGGGCCCAGGGGATTTTATCAGAATACAGCTTAAAACTTCTGCTTAGAAATATAGGAAATATTGGATAGGATAGAACAACACAATTTAATTTTGCTTAACAAAAATGATCAATTTCACTCCACAAATTGTGTATCCAAATACAATACACCTTTACTATGGGCTCTTGACAAGGGCTGGGAAGATTTTTTTTTCACAGAACCATAAAAAATGCAATACACTTACAATAAACTTGCCTCAAACTTCAACAAAGGAAACCTTGCTGTACATAGTTTTCAGATAACAGGATACAATACACAATTTAACTTGTATTTCTACTTCTAAACTGGCCTCGCAATTTCCAGTACACAGTTGCCATTCAATGTGTTTTTAAAGTATAAATCCATTTACCAAATGGAAAAGCAGTGATTGGCAGAACAGGCAGGAAAGTGACAGTAGGCCTACTCTGATCTATTGGAAATCAAATTTGTCAGATTTGACTCTAACCCGTTTAAAGTTCAAACTATGCGACAAATTGCTACTATTGGCTAGAAAATGTATTTTAATTAATTGGATCAATGATGAACCACGTACTGTCACATTATGGTATAGGGAAATATTCAGGGTCCTCCCTCATGAAAGACTTGGTGCAGTTGCGAAGGGTAACGAGAGGTCTTTCAATGAAATGTTGGCTCCTCTGCTTAACTACCTACCTGAGGATTTGACTCGGCTAGTGATGAGGGGCCAGTTTTCCCTAAAATGGCCACGCCCACCTGGGATAAATCCATAAGTGCCTTCTCTTGCACTGTGTTTTTTGTTGTTGTTTTTTTTAATGTTTTAACTCCGCTTGATGTATGTCTGCTTACTTTTGTAGAATATGGGCGCCGTTGTGATTATGGCTACACGAATGGACAATGTGTGTGTATGCAGAGCAATATGGAGAGAGGCTCTAATATGTACTGTGAAGATGAAGGGGGGGCAGTAGATTGGGATATTTTCCTGCTAAGAATAGATGGATGGATGTATGTATATATGTATGTGTGTGTATATATGTGTATGTATGTATATTTATGTATGTGTGTATATAGATATAATACATATAAAAAAAAAATTCTTTTATCTATCTCTGTTACTGACATGATGGCAACATGTATAACTTGTTTCTTTTGAAAACCAATAAAAAATTTGTTACAAAAAAAGTTGTCTGATTGACAGCACTCTTTTTCCTTTAATGGAAAGAACAGATAGATATGAAAGGGGAGAGAGGGGGATGACATGCAGGAAATTGTCTCAGGTCAGACTCGAACCCTGGACCTTCTGCGTCGAGGTATACACCTCCATGTATGCGCGCCTGCTCTATCAACTGAGCTAATCCAATCACAGTAATTTATTTTGGTTTAATAAAATTGGTATTGAAAAAAAGTATCATTTAGGAACCAGTATCGAAGTCACGGTATTGGTACCAGTATGGAAAACGTTTGAACGATACCCAGCCTTACTGAGCGTCCCTGGACTTGCTCTACCTCGCTCTGTCTATCATCCTCCTCAGAAGTAGAAGTGAGAGTATACATTAGGATATTGGTCTGTGTGAGTGAGTCCCCTGTATTTTCTGCTCTTAATGCTCTTGTTAACCTTCACATTAAAACAGGTATCTAGGAACCACTAGCAGTTGTCTAGAACCCTCCCACACAGAGCAGACAATCTCATTAGTGAGGAGGAGGATACAGAGAGGGAGGTGCAGCTTTCGGGCCAACAGATTCAAAGAGTAGATGATCTCACCCTGATTTAAGACCAGGACAGAGATTGGAAGGAGGTTGGGGGTCGATGGGGTTACAAATAAAGTGTGTGACTCTGGAGACCACTTCCTTTGTCCAACCATGATTGATGGCACACGATTGATGAAACTACTGATAAGTTTCTGTGGTGTGAATTTAGTATACACATACCCAGACAGACATTAGGGAGACAAACAGATGTATGCTGATTAGATCTCAGTTACTGCAGGATTAGCTGCTGTGATATGTGAGCAGATTTAATTGATTGTAATGGTCAGATGCAGGACATTTAGTGTTGTTACTGACTGACTGTCTGATAGGATAGGAAGCGTATCATTCCATAAGACACACACTGTGCCTAGAATTGGTGTGTGTGTGTGTGTGTGTGTGTGTGTGTGTGTGCTGCTAGTTTGTGTTGTAATGCCCCTGTTTTGCTTATTTTCAGTTTTTTTATGTTACTGTATCTGGTTTTATCTAGTAGAGGTACAACACCATCATGTTTATAGAAAATGTGTAATTAATTAAATGTGTGCTGCAAGAGAAAATCTCTGTTAGTGACTGCTGGTCAATGACTTGATTTGTAACTATACCTGTGTGTGTGTGTGTGTGTGTGTGTGTGTGTGTGTGTGTGCGTGCGTGTTTAGGACGATGAGGTGGTCCTACAGTGCTCAGCCACAATCCATAAGGAACAACAGAAACTCTGTCTGGCTGCTGAAGGTTTCGGAAACAGACTCTGCTTCCTTGAATCCATCTCCAACTCCAAGGTACTCATACATGCTCTAATACACTCCTTTATGCCACATTGACAGCTTGTCCATATATCAGTATATGTATCGCTGCATACTTTGTAGGTTTCATTCACACATACAAAAAAATAGAAACATAAGTAAGTAGTTAAAACCCAAGGGATCTTCGTCTTCTGCCACAACTTTTGTTGTGAGGTTAACAACACCTTGCAATTGGTTATTGTCCTTTTGACAAAGGTATGTAAACCAGCAAATAAATGAAAATGTTAAAATACTTTTAACAAAAGGAGGAATAAAATGCTGTCAGTAGAGACTACAACTTCTACAGAGTGACTATTATCAGTTGGTCACGATAGGCTACTGTAAATTAATTCTTGACAGCTACAGACGCACTGTCAGTGCCTAAAGGAGCATTCTGGGGATATTACAGAGCTTTTCCCTGGGTTGCTGCTGCAGTAGGTTATAATTACTGTTAGCTGCTGATGTCAAATGTGAGTGGTGACATAACTGGCAGAGATTTCCTTATGTCTGATGATTATAGATGATAACCATATCAGAATGCTGTGTATTATCACAAGAAGAAGAAGTTCCGATACCGATATCAGTATCGAAAAAAGCCTCCGATACTGTCGAAAATGCTGGTATCGGAATGTACTGGGTATTCCAGCACCGATCCGTTATGTCAAAATCGTAAAATTGTTATTAAGTTGGAACATTCAGAAAGGCCTATTATTGTTTGCAAATTAAAACAGTATTTAAAATGATGTTACATTTGTAGCGACTAAGTAGGGTAGTGTGAAAAAGTAGTGTGAAACCGCTACATTAAGAAAAGTGATGAGTTTCTAACCAATCATACATTAATCAAGTAACAAAATATTTCTTCTTCACTTATCTTACACCACTCCTAAATGTCAGCAATCCCGCAGGGTACTACAAAATAATCGACTCTCCTGTATAAAAGTTAGGGCAACATCAATAAATCATCTGAAGTGTGTTTCTGTTGTTTCAGAATGTGCCTCCGGATCTTTCCATCTGCACCTTTGTGTTGGAGCAGTCGCTGTCAGTACGAGCCCTGCAGGAGATGCTGGCCAACACCGAAGAGAAGGCTGAGGGGGTGAGTGTGAAGACACACACACACACACACACACACACACACACAGAGGTCAGGGCTTTCTGGCAGGCTGAGACACCAGCCTCATGAAGCACCGAGGAGGAGGTGGTTGACAGAAACAGGGAGAGTTAGTCTGCTGTTCATTCATGGCTAAAGTCATCTACACTCTACCTTATGTCAGGTGGTTCCTTGCTGGCACTAATGCACAATTCAAAGCAGCGAGAATGGAGGCTGCTGATCAGTTTCCATCAAACAATTGAATTCGTTACACTATCTATCCTCCCAAGCAAGAAGAAGACAGCATCATACTCTATCAGTATTTTTATACGCCTGATTATATATTAGCATTTTTTTCATTACAGCCATATCTGGAACGATCTTTGCAGCAGTTGTATTAGTTTTTTTTATCTAAGTTGAACATACATGTAATTGCAGATCAACTATTACACATTTTTTCTTTGTTTTTATAGGTTTTACAGTTTGTTTTACTGTATTTTTCCTAATCCATCGACCAATTTTGCTGCCGCTTATCTGGGTGCCTGGTTGCAGTGGCAGAAGGCTAAGCAAGGTAGTCTAGACCTCAATCTCCCCAGCAATGATTTCCAGCTCCACCTGGGGGATTCTGAGGCATTCCCAAGCCTGATGTGTTATATAATCTCCTGCTCCATGCTCTCCTACATGAGCATTGAAGTCCCACAGCACAAGTATAGAGTCCCTAGGGGGTACCCTTGCCAGGAACCCACCCAGAGACTCTGATAAGGCCGGATACTCTAAACTGCTGTTCAGTGTATTGACACAAAGAAAAGTCAGGGCCTTCCTCGCAGCTAATCCCAGTAGCATAGATGCGAACCTCTCGTTGTTTGGGGAGAACTCACTCATAGAACAGCACTCAGCCGGGGGCTCGTAAGTATCCCCACAACTGCCCAGAGCTTCTCACCTTGGGCAACTCTACGAAAGGAGAAAGTCTAGCCCCCTCCAGGAGTTTGGTTACAGACCACGCGTAGAGGTGAGACCAACTAAAACTACAACCTATAGCTGGTACCGCTCAACATCCCTCTGGTTCCTTCCTAGGGCTGCTCAATTAATCACAATTTTATCAAAATCGCAATATGGACTAGTGCAATATCCAAATCACAGGCGGGCGCAATATTTGTTAAAGGCAAAATATGTGTCAAATCTTTCTGAATGAAGTATTGTGGTGCTGCAGAGACGTCCCTACAAATCCTATCCTACAGACTAAAGAAAAAAATCTTTGTTTGGTACAGATCCTCGCAAAAATCACATTATAATCATTTACTATTTTTTTATTTTTTATATTTTTCAATGAAAATGTGAATAACAAAACAAAAATGATCATTCCCTCCTATATCGTGAATCACATTGCAATATCAGTCAAAATAATCGCAATTAGATATTTTCCTCATATGGTGCAGCCCTATTCCTTCCCCTCCGTTCCATGTCCCTAGAACCAGTCTGCGATGCCAGGGGTCAGCACGCCTAGGTCCCCGCTTTTGCCTGACCCCCGGCTGATAGTGCTTGTATGCCAATGCCTCTCCCTGTGGGTGGTGGTTCATGTAGTTCTTTGTGTAGTTCTTGACCAATGGGGCCCGTTTGGCCCGCAAGCTTTCCTCCCAGGTCTAGCTCCAGGAGGGGGCCCTGTTTTCCCTGTTCTGGGGAAGGTGCTGCAGATCCTTGGCAAATTCATAAGGAGTCTAATATACATTTTATTTTGCAAGTTGTTTTTTATGCAATACAAAACGTATTGCAAACTCTGATTTTAGAAAATGTGCTGTTCATTCATTATTTTATTAGTGTGGCAGTTTGTCAGGGAAACAAGACCTCTGCCTTCTACTGCTGCCTAAAGAGTAACTAGCTAGAGCTTTATTTTGGAAAAAGAGCCAACAGACACTGCAAAAAGCCTGTCAGCAAGTGGACATAGAAATGCTCATTTATGCCAGTTGGTTTAAATGCCAAAATTAGTCTTTGCAATGACAGTGCTTCTGTGATGAAGGATAGGCCAGAGAGCAGAGCTCAAATCAGCTCATAGATAAACTCAACACATTTCAAAACAGACCCTTCAATATGCTGATGTACATCAAGAAATTGGTTGCTTTGCGTAACTTTACACACTCCTCACCTGTTGCAATAACTGCACTGATAATCATCTTTTTGGAGGCTTTGGAAAATGATCTGTCTCCTAATTACAGAACCTCCCTGCTAAGGGGCACTCTGCTTACTTTACACATGGAGATCAGTTTATTCGTCATGGTACTACTCAGGCTGTGAAAACAATTGAGTAATGTCTTCTGTGGCTCAGTGGGAGCTCTGTCAAGTCTTTGAAAATAACCCTGACTTGGTGATCAAAGTTATCTTGGATTGGGCTTGGAGATCACACAATTATAACAGAAATACTTTGTCATGAACTTGATGTGTGGAGTTTGAAAGATGTGGCTGTTTACCAGGCAGAGAGGCTCCAATAAAAGATGCCATCAAGGTGCATTTGGGAAGTTTTGGAACTAGGGTTTTTGGAGCCTAGCCCACACACAGTCAGATACTTTGATACTTTTGTTACTTACATTCAGGAAATCGCAGCCTCTGATTATTTGATTTTATTCATTGTTTTTTTAATTTTTTTTATTATTTTATTAAGTCTCTCACAAGTCTCTATTAGCCTCTATTAGTCTCTATTGCAATTAGAATTGCAGCCGCTGTAAAGATCTAATAATGCTACGGATTTCAGATGTCTGCAGACACCTAAAATTAAATTTTGAGATTTTGAGAAAGAATTGTATTGTTCACCTTACTTTATTGAAATTACAGCAAGTTGATAGCTGATATCATAGCATGCTAATTTGCAAAATGGATGAATATGAGGCCTAGCCAGAGGTAATGAGCTTAGCAATGTCAATGTAATACTGAGTCTAATAAGGTTTATAGTTTTATGGTTTTCCCTTTTGTTTCTCAATTGTAATGTAAATAAAATAATTGTATGGATAAAATTCAGCTATGAAGTTGTTGAGTATACATGCTTGACCATAAAAATGGGAAATAAACCATTTATTGCAACAATGTATTTTATCTGAATTGTTCAGATGAGCAGCTTTTATTATGTGCACTTTAAGAAAAACTAGATTCATGTACACGCATTGCCATAGAGACCACTTCTGTTAGGGTCTCTGCTGACTAAATGAAATATGGCAGAGTCGATAGGTTGTGGATTAGCAAACTGTCACTACTGCTGGAAAACCAGCCAGTTGGGAGCAGCCATCAAACAATAGCAAACGGACGAGGTTGAACTGACCTATTGAAAACAGTGAAACAGCGAAGCTAACGTTATTACTCACTTGTCCATTTTGCGACACAGTGAAAAACAAATTCATAACTGATAACACAAACCTGCAGCAAGCTCAACTGTTGCTGACTTGGTCAAAACTCCAAACATACAGACAAGTAAGGGCTGATTACCACTTACTTTGTGGTGTTTTATTCAAAAGGATGCCTGTTTCAGATGTCCTTCCTGATGTTCTCAGAATCAGGGAGCCTGTCAACCACTTTGGTAATGCCATGCCAGGCCCCCTTGGTGCACCTGTGGCATACTTGGGCATTGGTCATCAGAAGAAATGCATTATTGGGGCACCTAATAGCTCACCTGGTTGTGTGTGTGCGTCCTATATACCAAGGCTGAGTCCTTACCGCAGCGGCCAGGGTTTGATTGTGACCCGCAGCCTTTTGCTACACATCAGCTCTCTGCCCTCTTTTCTGTCAGGTTTCGGCTGTACTATCAAATAAAGGCAAGAAAAAGCCCCAAAAATAATCTTAATGAAGAAAACTAGTTTTTTTTCAACCTGGATACCTAAGTGACTGATGGGAACACAATTCTCTGAAATTGGTCCAGTATTAAGCCAGATCGCTGCAGTCGGCCAGCCCAGTCTCATGGCAGTTCGTGAAATGGTCACGTTATTGAATCTATTGATTTGTGTACTGAACACGTTAATGTCGTTATTTTCGTGTGGTGAGCACACATTTTAAAGTAAGGTATTTCATTGGGAAGCATATTTCGTGATCACAGAGCGATTACGGTAGCGAGTTGTATTGATAAGGCGAAAATCCGCACAGAGAGGTTGGTCGGGGTGGTGGATGGGTCAAACAACACAGGACTTTCACCCCAGAGAACGGGGATCGTGTCCCGTGTGTTGCAGTTCCTTTCCGCGTTATTCTCTTCCTAACCACAACCGTCCCGTTGTTGTCGGCGTCTCCTGCGTTTGACGGTTCCTTTCCCCGTTCTTTTCCTAACCACAACCGTCCCGTTGTTGGCCGGCGTAGGTCGTTTAATTTCCCCGTTGTTGCGTGCCACAGAGCAGCCCAGTGTCATGGCAGTTTGTGAAATGGTCACGTTCGAAAATCGTGACCTGTTCACGAAATAAACAAGAAAATCGTGACCTGTACACAAATTAATAAATCAAAATAACGTGACCATTTCACAAACTGGCGTGAGACCGGGGTGAGTCGGCAGTGCCGAAACAAGCTGCAATCTAAATTATTGACCAATTGCGCGAGTTCAGTTTACGTCCACAAAAAGTGCTTGTTTTGCCACCGACATGCTTAGATTGTTATTCTACGTGTCTGACAACATTATGGAAATGTTTCCCTACAGAGATAGACCTTTTAGTTAAAGAGTAACATTTAACATAACAAAACATCCCCTAAATTCACTTCTTTCATACCCTTTAATCACAGACTCAAGCTCAAGTTGTATATTTAACACATGGGATTGGTAGTGATAGTCTCATCTCAGTCTGAAAACGCAAATAAGTATTTGCCAACCAAATCTTCATATGGAATTAAAAGTAAAATACATTATATTCATAAGCTGTCGTAACCTTCTCATCCAACAGTCTTATCTGTTGGATAGATGTGTGTATTTGTGTCGTCTGTAAAATGACTACGGCAACTTACTTTTTCCTCCTCTCTTTCATTTCCACACAGCATGTAGTGGTGGAAATATGGGTAGGTGTGCCTCCACTCAATGTCTGTGTTTGTCATGGTTGTCACCGTCCTTATGTTGGTTATTACAGTCACTGTCATGAGCATTAGCTGAGTTACCATACACATTTATGTTTTTGTTATCTGTTGAGTGTCAACCTGTTGGAAATAATGAAGAATTTAGATATGACTTTATCGAACTCTGTATTGAAAGATATGCAAGCTGATATAGGGGCATTTACACATACGCACGCACACACACACACAGGCACACGCACACCCCGTACACAGACCTAAGAACAACATTGGCCAGCTGTTTGAGGAAATTACTGAGATAACAAAAATGAAGCTGTTTGGTTGTGAGGTATTTTTAAAGATTTACATCTTCAGTAGCGTAAGGTATTGAGACATGGACCAGGTTTTGGTCTCTACATGTAATCTGTTGACAATAAGGATTAACTCTAACCTTTTTTTTTAATGTATTTTACATATATGGTAGAGATGCTACCCACAACACCCAACACAATGTTTTTTCTTTCATTTCGAGCAACAGTAGGTGTCTTTCGTCCTAATCTATCCTGAATTATGAGATGATTGTGATGACATTATTTATATAAATGCAGCTTTATGAGAAAAATCTATTCAGTGTTTTTTTTCTAACAGTTGTAATGATACATGTTGATGCTTTTGTTGTTTTTGATGTTTGATGCAAAACAGACTAAACTAACCACGGACACTTGACTGTCCTGCTATTATTACAGACGTGAACTAAACACAGACACTCGACTGTCCTGCTGTTATTACAGACATGTGAACTAACCACAGGCGCTCTACTGTCCTGCTGTTATTACAGACATGCAAATACACTCATTTGCTTTCTTGAAAGAGTTGTCTATATGCTATGCTTTATGTTGTGTAAATATGAAGCTAGAGCCAGGAGTTTGGTTAGCCATGCATATATATTTACACACACACACACACACACACACACCACACACCACACACACACACACACACACACCACACACACACACACACACACACACACAATGACATTGTTATACACATTTGTAGATCTTGTTTTTTATAGACCTAGGCATTTGTCACCAGCACAGACTCACCACACAAAAGTGTTATAGCTATTCTGAATAGCTACATTCGCATCGGGGCTGATCTGTTTGCATGTCTCTTGATGAGGTATTGTACAAATGGATGGCACATACAGATTCTGGGGGGCAAGCTATAACTCGGCCAGCTAGTCTGCATTCCATAACTGCTGTTTACACACATTCATTAATATGTGTGTGACACTCTGTGAGGCCTACACTGCACCGTATGTTCCCTCAGAGCAGTGCAGAAGGACTGCAGTGCAGAGGAGACATTAGGTACAGGCACAGGCGTATGTTGGTTGTATAGGAGCTATTTCTGCAAAGAAGACAAATGGAAGAAAGGACTCCAGTTACATGGAACAGTCTCTTAGCGGTGCAGAGTCCTAATGCAATACTTTGTCTCTGTGTAGATTTGCAGCACCATGAGTCCTAAGAGAAGAAAGGACAAGGAGCAAAATGGTTTATAGAAAATGTGGATTTATTTTGACATTTTTCATTACTTTTGCAGGTTTATTCAAGTAGTAGTTCAAAATGCAGTGGTTTGGGAAGCAGAGACGTGTGATTGGTCAGACAGTTTACCTGTGAATGGCGAGTGTTTGATTTGATGCACCAGAGGAGGCACTCTAAACACAAAGCATCAATAGTGCACCCGATCAGGTTCAATTAACTGTGGAGTCCCAAATCATAATCCGAATTGTTATTTCATTAATATTTAATTATACTATCAGCTAGGGATGTTAATATGACAGTGATATATTGACGTTTTAACTACACAGAGTATATAGTAAAAATACTAAGATGAAGTGATAGATGACATTACAGTTAAGCTTACATACTTTATTGTACTGTAATTGTAGTGTGTAGACTCTCAGGTAACATTTTTCCTACAACTTTACAAATAAAGCATTGTTGTACAATGCAATGATACAGCTGACCTCTCCCTCTCCCTTCCTGTCTGCATCTGTTTGTTGATCTTTCTGTTTATACTGTTTATTGATATCTCTGTTTAGCTGTTTCTCACTGTTGTTTTCTCTCAGTGACTTTCTGTCTTTTTTAACTCTGCTATTTTTCTCTCTCCCTTATGTCGATGTCTGCCTGTCAGACGGCCCAGGGAGGCGGCCATCGCACCTTACTATACGGGCACGCTGTCCTGCTGCGACACTCCTACAGTGGAATGGTCAGTTAACATGCGCGCGCACACACACACACACACACACACACACGTTCCTAAGCTGGCTGAAGTGCAGCACTGCAACAACTACTGTATGCATGGATTCTGTATGTGGAAGGTTCTTCCCTGGTCACAGCCTGTCATTTTCTGCTGATTAGCCACACAGAGATGAACCTCAGGACACACACACACACACACACACACACACACACACACACACACACACACACACACACACACACACACACACACACACACACACACACGCGTACCACAATAAGAACTTTATCTAAAATAACTATGGGTTTGCTATGTTGTTAAAGGACCTTTCTGTCATGTTTATGGGTTTGTTTGTTTTTCATTTAATGCAGATAATTAAAATATACCTGTCAACAACTCAGACAAAACTGAAAAATGATTTCCCATTCTGACAGGAACAATATTCCAGGGAATGGTGATAATGAAGTATTTGCGCTGCTCTTCTGTGACTCATTCATTATTATAGACAGCATTCAAGCAATTGCAAGTAAGACCTTGTAAGATAAAATCATAAAAATACAATTCTTGGATTTGAGATTATTATTGATATAAGTAATGTTAAATGATTAGTTTCTCAAATGGTTCTGAATTCCTATTAGGCCCTCACAGTCTGAAGGGTACTGGGGTTTGTGGGTTGATATTGTTAAATACACGTAGTCCACTATACATAAAATAATTGATATGTCGGCAGACCAACCAAGACAGGATCATTGAAATGTATATAATTTATTAATTATTTATTTAAATAATCATTGAAAATAATGAAATCATGAAATAATGATTGAAGTTTTGAAATTTTCTTCTGTTTCCTTCAACGTCTGGGTTGCCAAACAGGACCATTATTTTGACATGAGGTTTAGCAAAGATCTTTTTCTACTCGTTCCATTGTCTCAGAGAACTCAAACTGCACACTGAACTGATGGAACTTTCACTGGAAACAATGTTCTTTCTGTGCACCAACTTTAAAATAGATATTCTTTTTCTCTGGGCCAGACTTTATAGCAGATGTGTTGAGTGAGCTGAAAAAAAGAGTGTGTAACTGGGGCTGTAACTATTACTGGGGTAGGGGTCGAGAATCACACCAGACACTCTCCAGACAAGAGAAATCAATCCCATCAAATGGGGCATTATAGAACTATTGTTCTGTAGTTGGAAGATGATCTAGTTCAGGGGTCTTCAACGTCTTTTAGGCCAGGGACTCCTAAGCTGAACGAGACACCGAGTAGGGACCCCCTACCGCATATATCGTATACAATTGAGTTGCATATTAAAACTGTGCAGGATGGATAAAAAGAAATGGATGTTATTTATGCATCATGTTTTAATGCTTAACATACATCTGTTTTACATTAAAAAAAATTCTCCACAAATAGGCCAATTTATCTTTGCTATTAACATTTTGCATTCATATTAATGTATATTTTCAGACTTATTTCAATTTTTTTTTTTACGTAATTTGGCAGCCCCCCTGCATTAACTCCTACAGGTCCCGGACCCCCCTGTTAAAGATCTCTGATCTAGTGAGATGAATTGATGAAATTAATTGTGTTTCTCTGTTTAGTACCTGTGCTGTTTGTCCACCTCCCGCTCATCCACAGACAAACTGGCTTTTGATGTTGGACTGCAGGAAGATACCACAGGTAACGCATGTCTTTCATTGACCGTGGCTTTCTATTATAACATAGTTTGATTTATTTAAAAAATAAACTAAAAAACATCGGTATCCCACAGGTCTGCTGTCCAGTTACATTTGCAGAACTGTATCTTCAAAGCTGCACTCATTTTCTCAGGGTATGTGTAGTATATCACTTGAAGTGATGAATACACAGAGAATTATCACCTACTCTGCAGTGCCCATCTGCTCTACGGAGCTTTTTTAGTATCTTTCTGGTTTTACAGCCCAGACCTTTACTGTTTCGGTTCAGTCTCAGAACTCTCATCAACCAAAGGCTGCTGTTTTCAGTGAAACGCTGTAGAAACCCACTGTACACTACCTGCCCTCCAACAAACAGCAGGCAGACACAGTTAGAGACTATCTGGTGAACATAGAACATAGTGGAGCATTTAGCAGCCAAAAAGACAGATATTTGTCTCAGCACTTGGCGAAGAGCAAAAGAAAGGTAAAAGTGTGTGAATATATAAACTGTTTGCTAGAGGTGGGAATCACCAGAGGCCTCACGATACGATATCATCACGATACGATATCATCACGATACGATGTCATCACGATACGATATCATCACGATACGATATCATCACGATACGATATCATCACGATACGATATCATCACGATACGATGTCATCACGATACAATATCATCACGATACGATATCATCACAATACGATATCATCACAATACGATATCATCACGATACGATATCATCACAATACGATATCATCACGATACGATGTCACAATATGATATTATTGCAATTTTAAACATATTGCAATATTCTGCGATATATTGCAATTTATTACCTTTTTTCCCAAATTCTAATTTTTCCCAATTTCAAATGATATCCCCAAAAGGAAACTTTGTCAACATGTGTTTTATCTAAAAAGATGCATGTCTCTGTTTATTCATCTCACTTGGGAAATGGGATTGTCAAGCAGACAAACTGACCAACACATAAATAATAATAGATCCATACTTGGCGTCTGTGGATCGATACAGTATTGCCACGGAAAATATTGCAATACTATGCTGTATGGATTTTTCCCCCTCACCCCTACTGTTTGCTAAAGCATCAGCTATATCAATTTTATAACCCATATATGTCGAAAGCATGTGTGATGTTTTTGTCCAAAGATATTAAATAATAGGGTTGGGATTCACCAGAGGCCCCACCATACAATATTATCACCATGCTTATGTCATGATACAATAATATTGCGATTTTAAACATTTTGCGATATTCTGCGATATTATTGCAATTTATATACCTTTTTTTCCCAACTTTAAATTATGTCCCCAAAGGAAAACTTGTATCTTCACGCCGATGGTCACCGCTCACCGCTAACCCTCACCAGATGAAAAAATTCAACTGCTCTATCTAGTGGACTGAAATATCAATTGATTTCCCCCCCACACACACTATTAAATATCAGGTTAAATTTTGACATTTCACTCAGTGTATACAGCTTCAATGAAAAGCTTGAACAAGCTGATAGAGAATATATATTATACTGTCAGACAAGGATTTTTTCCAACTATAAAGCTCTTTAAGGGGAAAATAATAAGAAAAAAAACACCATTTTCCATGAGCTCTTATTACCAAGGGATGAATCATTGTTTAAATGACATCAAAGAACACAATACTCTTTCATTTGGACAAAGATTGTTTCAAAGAGCTGATGAAAATAATCATGTCAAATCTTCAGCAATCACATCAAGCTAACTCCCATTGGACCCCGGTTAGCCTGCTTACATTAGCTCTCAGCTGGCTTTGTGAAATAGCTTCAAGCAGCACTTTGCTTTCACTATCTCCACGTCATTTATGGAATACACATCTGGGCTGCTTTTGTAAAAAAAACATAAAACAAAATGTATTTGTTCAGAGTTTAAAGTCAGAATTATGATTTTTTTTTTTTATTTAAAAAAAAGAACAACCTCAGAATTCTGACTTTAAACTCAGATTTTTAAACTCAGAATTATGATTGTATCCCCAAAATCTGAGTTTAAAGTCATTATTCTTTAAACTCAGATCTCAAATGCTTTTTTTTAATTTTTTTTATAAATGGCCCTAATCCACTGTCGTATGATAATCATGGATGTATAATAAGAGGTTATTATACTCAGTGTGCTGCCTAGTGGACATTGTAGCCACCTAGTGGTGGTTTTGTGTGTAGCTTTTGGTTCTGTCCCTTGAGCTTGCTGTAGCTTTTTCTTTTTTTTGCTTTTTTGCTTTTTCAAACAAACAAAAACTTTTTTTTCTGTTTGTTCAGTGCTTGCACGACTGCAGATGAGAAAGCATGCTGAATCACCATTTCTTTTAATTACACCTTGGAAAATACATGCATGTAAGTTAATTTGTTTCTTTCTTTGTACTTTTTTGTGTGTTATTTAGCCAAATTATGTAAATGCGTGTCTAATAATTAAAAAAAAAACAGCTAATTGTTAAAAGGCTAAAGCTAAATAGCACCATGTTAATCACACACATGGTGGTTTTGCTAGCTGCATGGAATCTGCGCAGACTGTTTTTTTTTAACGGTTTGCTCTTGTGTATTTTATTATTTTATTGCTTTATGTTGTGATTATATTTTAATATTTAAAGATTGTTACGTCTACATTTTCTGTATTTTTAGTTTTACAGTCTTTTTTTTCGATGTGTCAATTAACAGCTTCAGCTTTACATCAGCTTTGTGTTCTTTGGGAAGACTCGTAGCTATCTGCCAAACTAGCCAGCCAGTTACACCTAGGGAGGGCAGAATAGTCCGGTTATTTCTATCTGTGTCAAACAGACACAATGTGACTCCTAACCTGCTGCTTTTCCATTGTGGCTTCCACTTTCACAAAGTCGGAACAATAAGCCACTGAAAAGTTCAGTACACGGGCTTGCCCTGTTCTTGTTCTTGACCTGCTTCTGTTAAAATGGTGCAAATTAGAGTACAAGCATAACAGCTGCAGCACAAATATAGGCTACCAAAGTAGTACACAGGCTGAGGTGATAGGTAGCATTACAGAACTGTCTGCGTCGTGTGTGTGTGTGTGTGTGTGTGTGTGTGTGTGTGTGTGTGTGTGTGTGTGTGTAGGCGAGGCATGTTGGTGGACCATCCATCCCGCATCAAAGCAGCGGTCAGAGGGTGAGAAGGTTAGAGTGGGAGATGATCTCATCCTGGTCAGCGTCTCCTCGGAAAGATATCTGGTCAGTATTGCTGTTTCTTCGTTCTTTCCTTCATTCCCTTTTCTTTTCTTTTTCTGTTTCTTCCTTTTCGCTCCTTACACTTCATTCCTTCCTTAGTAAGACTGTCGTACCATGAACAATAAAATGAAAATGAACAAAACTTAGTAAAGGAAAAAAGCTTATGGTAACTAATCATACACAGCAGCTAATGGGATATTCACACATATATGCACTTATGGATGAACATCATAGTATACATATATACACCATATATACCACACTCAGAGCTACATTAGAGCCTCCTCTATATTGGTACCTCTCCGTAGACCTTCGGTTTGTGGACCAAATCCATCATTAGACACATCCTTTTCCTTCAGGATTTAGATTGGTCTCAATCCACACAATCATATACTAAACTGCAAGTGATATATGGTGATACTATAGCAACCATCTAAAGTCCTAATGTTCTCCTAAAAAATTGGCCACATTTGCTACAGTTTTGTTACTTTAATCCAAGAGTAGGCTTGATGTCATAACCTGCAGCCTGCACTTGCAAAGGTTATTAGCTCTAAAACCTGAGAAGACCTCTCTAGGGCTGGGCTTAAAATAATTTCATTTAAACTACCAAAATGGATTCATAACCTAAGACCTAAGTACTCATTGGTACCAACTATGTAATGCTAGCTTGTAGGGAAGGAGGTTAAAGTTAAGTTAGGCTACATATTGGCGAGGGAAAAACTGGCGTGGCCATTTTCAAAGGGGTCCCTCTGCCACCTCCAGATATCTGAATGAAATGTCACTCAATACTCACTGGCTGTAGAGTCTGTAGAGCTAATGTTAAATAAAAAGTACATTAATGTAACTGCTTTGGCGTCAGTTCCATATGTAAACATTGGTACTTTTAGGAATGCAGCAGGTTAGAGGGAACCTTGTACAGTTGTAGAATCTCTTTCATATCCAAGCTAAATTGGTATTGTAACTGAAATGTTCCTAACCTAACTGATATCAAATAGGGAATAAAATCAAATTGGGAATAACATCGATTCGGGACCTTATGAATCAGAATCGAATTGATTCGGAAAATCCTTGACGATACCCAGCCATAGACTTCAGGCAGTTTAGCTGCATACAGTATCTGTACATATGCCTGTTTGTGCCTGTTTACATATCCTAGACTCTGTTCCTCCCTTTTCCCCCCTGACTGTCCATCTTTTCATCACTTTCTGTATGGATTGCAAAACATTGGAGCACTGTAAGCACTGCTGACCACGTACTGACTGAATATATCAGATCAAATCAATGGTCTGATGCACTGGGAGCACAGCGCTCTCTGGTGACCAGGCCTGCCTTTCTGAATCGCCAAATTTAGGACTCAGATTGAGGGGCATCCTGTGTTTGTGTGTATCTCAGTCTGGTTTGTCTGTAATTTATTTATTTTCACGTGGCTGTTATGTCTCTCTCCCTGCAGCATCTGTCCTACGGTAATGGCAGTCTCCATGTAGATGCAGCCTTCCAGCAGACACTATGGAGTGTGGCTCCCATCTGTTCTGGCAGTGAAGTAGCACAAGGTAGACCTGTCTGTGTTTCATCGTTCTCTCTCTCTCTTTATTTCTTGCTTGCTTGCTGCTTGTTGTGTGCTTTTTGCTATCTTACCTTCTTGGTTTTGTACATTCTTTTATTGTGGCTTCTTATTTTTGCACAAATTTACTTGTGAAGTTGTGTTCAAAAATGTCTGGACACATTGGATGCACTTTGTTTACACATGTAATGATATTCATAAGGTAACGGTTGATCCACTAGTGTTTTCATGTAAAGTTAGAACTAACAGAACTAACAAAAATCTGGTTAGCAGCGCTATATGTCTATCAACATTACCCTAAAAAAATTTCATTATTAGGTTTTTAAAGTATACTAAATGTAGTAACTTTTCCAGTGTGAACACACTGCAGAGTTAAAACCAGTTAGTTTAGTTTTAATATGTTGTATTGAAATAGGAGTCTGCAACTTTCTCTGGTTGCTGTCTGTTGTAGTCTGTAATTCCCAAAATGCTTAGTGACATCATTTGAAGACACAGGTGTTCTTCATTTGGGCAGTCAGTTCTACTCGGGCACGTTCAAGCAACATTTTTTCTGGTTGAACGACATGTTTCCTCAGAACGTTGTGAAACGTGTGCAACGGGCTTTAAGCTATGTTTTCTCTCGTTTGGTGGGTGTGTCTCTCGTTTATTGGCTGTGTCCCAGGTGCAGTGTTGCCAAAGTTACTTTGAAAAAGTAACTTAGTTACTTTACAGATTACTTGATTTTAAAAGTAACAAAGTTAGATTACTTTATTAGTGACATTGAACAACTGTCGACAACACCCCCACAGCCTCAACATAAAAATGACAACCGGTTTACTGTGAGGCAGCTCGGCATGGCCAGTAGTACGGATCTTGTTTATTATGGCACGAAAGAGAGCGAGTCAGCCGTGTTAAGGGCAGCATTTCCTCTACAACATACTGCCCCATCAACTTCTTCAACTCTCCCCCATTTACTGGTTTTGCACCGAGGTCCAGCTTTTGTTGTTTGGGTGGTGGGGGACCTCCTGCTCTCTGCTTTGCACCACCTGCTGGGACTTGCTCTGTAAGTTTGACTGCAGTGCTGCAACTCCAAATGTTTCTTCAAATTTGACGTGTGAACGAGTGTTTTTGTCGCCACCAGCACAGAGTGTACAACCAACCTTAATATTGCCGTCTTTAATTTGCCGTGACACAAACTCAAAATAGTGACTGTATTTCCAGCTAGAAAACCCGCATTTCTCTCTCCTCCCTCCATTGTTTATGTTTGTGTCGCAACGTGGTACAAGTGAACTGTCCACATGCTGAAAATGTGACCTGTCCTCATGCTGTCCTCATGCTGAAAACGTGACCTGTCCTCATGCTGTCCACATGCTGAAAACGTGACCTGTCCTCATGCTGAAAACGTGACCTGTCCTCATGCTGTCCTCATGCTGAAAACGTGACCTGTCCTCATGCTGAAAACGTGACCTGTCCTCATGCTGTCCTCATGCTGAAAACGTGACCTGTCCTCATGCTGTCCTCATGCTGAAAACGTGACCTGTCCTCATGCTGAAAACGTGACTTGTCGCATACGTTACTTCACTCCCCGAGACGCAAGAAGAAAGCAACATTTTTAAAAATAATTTTTTACTAAGGAAAATGACAAAAATAGTAACGCACAGTGACTTGGATAAGTAACTTTAATCTAATTACTGGTTTGGAAATAGTAACGCGTTAGATTACTCGTTACTGAAAAAAGTGGTCAGATTAGAGTAACGCGTTACTAAGTAACGCGTTACTAGCGTTACTGGCATCACTGCCCAGGTGTTACCCATTCAGCAGAGACGTGTCTGTAAACTCGTGGTAATAAAAAGGCAGAGTGCTTGCACACACAACAGGATGTTCAACGCACCCCCGTTTCAGTTTAAAAAAACGTGTTGCTACGTTTTGTTGGGGCTGAACGTGGCCCTGGTCTTTATACATCTGAACAGGTGGGTTTCAGTAGTGCTAATCCATGTCATTGAAACCATAGCTGCATCTCATAACTTTTATTTGATAGCTCCTCGGCTGAACCGGAAGTTGTTCTATCCCTCGTCGGTGAAGCCTCAAAGCTCTTATTTCTGCCCCGAGCAGCCTTCCCGGAAGCCTTGCAGCTGAAGGAGTTGCTAACTCCGCCCATACAGCTGACAAATTCATGAACGCTTCAGAGGAAAGGAGGTCTCATCACTCTAAAACACATTTGCTCTTTCTCCTCCCATGATTTCCTCGCGTCTCTCCTGTGCCTTCTCGGTGGGAGGGACTAAGACGCGAGGAAGGGAGGCAAGTGGAGGAGTCGAGGAGATCCACACACACACACACACACACACACACACACACACACACACACACACACACACACGTCAGCACAGTCAAGTTCATCAGAAGGCTCAAAAGAGTTTTTAAATTAGTAGGCAAAGTAACGTATGTACTAATTCTGGTGCTTTCATGCAAACCTGACTGTCCATTCCTCTGTAGGATGATTTATTTGTTGAGATCTGTTCTTTCTGTCCTACTCCCTTCATTTCTCCAATGTCATACCCCCTTCTCCCTTTCTGCTCTCTTTTTTGCAGGTTTCCTGATAGGAGGGGACGTCCTGCGCCTCCTTCACGGTCACATGGACGAATGTTTAACTGTTCCATCTGGGGAGCATGGAGATGAACAGAGGAGGTAATGTGCACTGATAATTTCAACTGGACTGGTATATGGGCTCAATATTGTAATTTATTTAACGAAATGTATCTCCTCTGGTTTTATGTGAAGTAGTTTACCTGCACGGATTCAGTGTAGACCTCGAGATGGGAATTTAAAACAACACTGCAGTTCTACAAAATAAAGCTTTCTAATAACATTCTTCTTCATTTCTTTTTTTATTCATATGTGACCAACATCACATTCTTTGTCTAACTAAACTTTACTTAAAGTGACAATATGTAACTTTTAAATGTTTCTGAAACTGTGTAACTTTTCATCTGATGATCATAAATGACCTGTTAGAGCAAACAAGACTATCAGTGAAAAGAACTCTATTTTATTAATAAAATAACTTTACAATGCGCGATGTGATTGTACGTCAGTAGCCGACATTAAATGACTTCCCTCTTTCATTTAGCGTTTCATGAAATGCGCTATATTAATCTAAGTTATTACTACGTTGGTTGCTACAACACAGAGACAGTGATACCAGGTTTAGCTCCCGAGACATCCAGAGTAGACTAAGTTACCGTAAGCAACACTGGAAATGCAACGATGCATCTGTAATTTATTCTCTTATTGTAAATGAATGATTTTCTGTCTGAGCAAAATATTCATCCCAACTATATGACCTCCCTATAACACTAACTCAGTAATCTACAGTGGGCAACACAGCACCGTAAAGAAAACAGCAGGTGTGGTAAAAACACTATCGCTTTAGTCCAAAGGGGTCGCTAGAATCAACACAAACTGAAAGTTACATATGTGTCATTGTTGGGAAGGCCAGTGTTGGGAAGGATACTTTCATTGCATGTTATAAGTGTAGGAATGCGGCCATCACATCCAGCTTACTAAACAGGCCTATTCTGGTGTGTTCTTCTGTTCCAACTGGCTGAATGTGTACCTGAACAAGCAGATACAGTCAGGTCCATAAATATTGGGACATCGACACAATTCTAATCTTTTTGGCTCTATACACCACCACAATGGAGTTGAAATAAACAAGATGTGCTTTAACTGCAGACTTTCAGCTTTAATTTGAGAGTATTTACATCCAAATCAGGTGAACGGTGTAGGAATTACAACAGTTTGTATATGTGCCTCCCACTTTTTAAGGGACCAAAAGTAATGGGACAATTGGCTGCTCAGCTGTTCCATGGCCAGGTGTGTGTTATTCCCTCATTATCCCATTTACAAGGAGCAGATAAAAGGTCCAGAGTTCATTTCAAGTGTGCTATTTACATTTGGAATCTGTTGCTGTCAACTCTCAATATGAGATCCAAAGAGCTGTCACTATCAGTGAAGCAAGCCATCATTAGGCTGAAAAATCTAAACAAACCCATCAGAGAGATAGCAAAAACATTAGGTGTGGCCAAATCAATTGTTTGGAACATTCTTAAAAAGAAAGAACGCACCGGTGAGCTCAGCAACACCAAAAGACCCGGAAGACCACGGAAAACAACTGTGGTGGATGACCGAAGAATACTTTCCCTGGTGAAGAAAAACACCCTTCACAACAGTTGGCCAGATCAAGAACACTCTCCAGGAGGTAGGTGTATGTGTGTCAAAGTCAACAATCAAGAGAAGACTTCACCAGAGTGAATACAGAGGGTTCACTACAAGATGTAAACCATTGGTGAGCCTCAAAAACAGGAAGGCCAGATTAGAGTTTGCCAAACAACATCTAAAAAAGCCTTCACATTTCTGGAACAACATCCTATGGACAGATGAGACAAAGATCAACTTGTACCAGAGTGATGGGAAGAGAAGAGTATGGAGAAGGAAAGGAACTGCTCATGATCCAAAGCATACCACCTCATCAGTGAAGTATGGTGGTGGTAGTGTCATGGCGTGGGCATGTATGGCTGCCAATGGAACTGGTTCTCTTGTATTTATTGATGATGTGACTGCTGACAAAAGCAGCAGGATGAATTCTGAAGTGTTTCGGGCAATATTATCTGCTCATATTCAGCCAAATGCTTCAGAACTCATTAGACGGCGCTTCACAGTGCAGATGCACAATGACCCGAAGCATACTGCGAAAGCAACCAAAGAGTTTTTTTAAGGGAAACAAGTGGAATGTTATGCAATGGCCAAGTCAATCACCTGACCTGAATCCGATTGAGCATGCATTTCACTTGCTGAAGACAAAACTGAAGGGAAAATACCCCAAGAACAAGCAGGAACTGAAGACAGTTGCAGTAGAGGCCTGGCAGAGCATCACCAGGGATGAAACCCAGCGTCTGGTGATGTCTATGCCTTCCAGACTTCAGGCTGGAATTGAATGCAAAGGATTTGCAACCAAGTATTAAAAAGTGAAAGTTTGATTTATGATTGTTAATCTGTCCCATTACTTTTGGTCCCTTAGAAAGTGGGAGGCACATATACAAACTGTTGTAATTCCTACACCGTTCACCTGATTTGAATGTAAATACCCTCAAATTAAAGCTGAAAGTCTGCAGTTAAAGCACATCTTGTTCGTTTCATTTCAACTCCATTGTGGTGGTGTATAGAGCCAAAAAGATTAGAATTGTGTCGATGTCCCAATATTTATGGACCTGACTGTAGATTTTTGTATTTGTAGTCCCGAACTGCATACTACAAAAATCTAACTGCAGTCTAAGCTACCACGAGCTAATTTTAGCTAACGTTAGCTAGCATGTCAAACGGGGCGAGTCAGTCTTTCAACGGCTCTGGGTCTAGTAAATCAGCACGTAGGAGAATGTAAAGTCGCACGTCAACTATAAGCTACAGCAGACGACTACCCCTGGCTAATTAAAAAGTATAACTTACTTTAAGATGCTTCTTCAGGTTGGAGGTGGAGTAATCTGGACGCTGAAAGGAGGTTGGTTGCTGGCAAGCAGAGGTTGCACTGCACAGTTATATTTCGTTCTTCCTGTTCTTTCTTTAATGTGAAATACTGTTTGAATTTCCAAGATAGAAACACATTCCTGCCCTGGTTCTGTTGTGCCGGTTCCGGCTCCATCTTTACCTCTATCAGTGATCACGCAAATAGCTCATTTTTTCGTTTTCGTATTGGGGCTTCTGGGAAATGCATGGAGTTGCCTTAATTTATTTAGAGAGTGAATAAACCCGTGAAACAGAAGTATCGTCATGTAATCCATTGATTTCAACAATGTAACTGTATTCTAAATACCAACTATTTAAATTGTAACTGTAACGAAATACAGTTACTCATAATTTGTATTCTGAATACGTATTCCGTTACTCCCCAACACTGCATATAGCCACTTTTATGCTCATGAATTAATTGTGTTAATTCCTGCCATCCTCCTTCTGGCTTCCCATTATAAAATCCCCCTTTCATGTATAATTCACTTCCTTTTAATAAAAAAAGCACTTTGAATTGCCCTGTTTCTGAAATGTGCTATACATATAACGCTGCCTTGCCTTAATAGAGGGTCAGTAGCAGGTAACAGTCAACCAATACATATACTAGATTGGCTCTTACAGATGCTAATGTCCCTTTCCCGTCATATAGGATAGGTAGTAGGCGTGAGAAAGAGTCGTGTTTACGACATGCTAGTATTCCTGTTTGGATAATTCAAAACACGTGTGAACGCAGATTGGTCACGTGAGGACATTGACCATATAACACTGCATGCATTAAATGTGGGTTAAATTACATTAAATAATGGTCTTTTGGTCACTTTTTTCCTCGTCACTTCCATATTATGAGTCACCAAGTCAGAGATATCGGAGCATTCAGAAAGGAAAAAAAAAAAAGAGCTTCCCAGTCGTAATTACAACTTGGATGTTAAAGTGAGCCCTATTTAAGTCAGAAACTGGTAGTTACAGTAATTTCCACACAATGAGAATGCAGCACGAGCGAATGAAACAGCTGAAGACTGACAGCAACAGTTCAGGGGTTTATTGCAAAGGTGAAAATACATACAGTAAGCTTACTGGCGTGTCCAAACAGAAGTAGTATTCACTCCATGGGATAGCAGGAATGAGTTAGGGAAAACTGATAGGGTTCAGTCCGGTCTATTATACAGTATCTTTATGAAACAACACTTATTTGTCTATAGTGTTAATTTACAGCCACTCAATTACAGGATGGGATGCTGGAAGACCATTTCTATAGTTAATATTTCAGCATCACTTATTGAAATGAATGTTTCTCAGGACTATACAGTTCTAAATGAATGTTAAAGTCACCTCTGCATTTAAAGTTTTGCCCTCTGCTTGTTCCTCTACTTCATGTTTGGCTCACCTTCACCCGTGAGTTTAGACCAATAGACATCCAGTATTCAGCTTTTATTTGAAGGAAATTACCATGGAAGAGAAAGTAGCAGCTCTCATTGCAGACTGTGCTCTCTGCTGTGACTGAGACAAGAAGGACTATTAATAATTATAGTTTTAAGATCCCAAAGGGGACAGCCATGTTGTTAAACAATGCCGTTGAGAGTGACTGTGTCCTATTCCTGACTGTCTGCTGAGGGTTGTTACTGAGTCATCCAGGTAGTAGCATATCCAGACGTACTAAGTCATATGCAACTGCATTCTACTTGCAGTGGAAACTGTTAAAGGGGCCCTTATTGTAATTTCTAAGCATACAGAGAGAAACGAAACTTGTCCTCTGCATTAAACCCATCCTATACATAGGAGAGCAGAGAAGCCGCAGTTGCCCAGGGACCAACTCCAGTTCTTTTTGCCAGTGCCTTTTGGTCAGGGGGCAGTGACAGGGGCACTAACCCAACATACATGTTTTTGGTGATTTGGTGACTTGTAGAATGTACTGTACAATGTTATGTGTTGAGTGGATATATAATTAGTTTGAAGGTGTGATTGTTTTATTTTCACCCCCAGGACAGTACACTATGAGGGGGGAGCAGTGTCCAGTCATGCTAGGTCCCTGTGGAGGCTGGAGACGCTGCGGGTTGTGTAAGTACATCATAGGCATAATGTCCATACATACAAGAAACATGTGGATTCACAAATATACACCAGCAGACATGCACCTCCACACTGTCAGATCACCACACACATACAATACACACCAACAGATTAGTTCTGTTTGTACAGATGTATTTTTGTGAATATCACAAACATATCTGTCAAGCTGCTAAGGATTCCTCACAGTGTAAAGAGTCTAGCATGGATTGATAGCGCTTACTGTACTGTGGGCAGCGGAGTAGTAGAGTACATGTTAAAAATATTACAACTTTTACTCACAGTGTGTGCATCAATTGCCTTTAAATGGCTTCAATAGTTGCTAAGTAACAGCAGAATCAGGACCTGACAGTACATTTTAGACATGGTTTCCAGGTTGGTAACCAGGCAGCAGCTCCTTGGTTGCCCAAGTTGACCGAATGGTTGCCATATTTTAACCAATTAAGGTACATTTAGTGTGATGTATGGAGCATGGCAGGGTTTTGGAACTGACATACCTAAATGGAATCCAGCCAAGGTGAGGGAGAGAGAGAGAGAGACACACACACACACACACACACACACACACTAGGGCTGCGCAATATTTTGTTTCATCGTCTACATTGCGATGCATGCACGAGACTCACATCGCAGGATGTTGCGATGTTGACGCTAAAACTTTTTTGCTGCTTGATAGAAAAGTAAACTTTCACCGTTCTCCTTTTACATGAATGTTACCGACCGAGCCTTCCACTTAAAGACAGGTGGCCACGTGGGAAGCACGTGTATGTGACGTAACGTTAGTCTGACGGGGTTTGTTATGGGAAGTGTAGTCTATATCCTTCACATTCCACTTCTGGGATTGCTCCGGTGCTGCAGGAAATTCTGCCGGATGCATGTATTTTCTGTTTCCTTCCGCTTTCTTTGTGTTGGAATTTTAAATTTGGTGGATTTCTGAGGAACTGCTCCTCAGATCTCTGCAGGGTAAATCCAGACAGCTAGCTCGACTATCTGTCCAGTCTGAGTTTTCTCTCACACGACTATTTTGCAGTGGCTCTGTGCGGAGCTTAGCGCCGCCAATGACAATTCTGATTGGTTTAAATAAATGTCAATAAACCAGAGCACGTTGTCCTCCAATCCCCGAATGCTATATGGAGTAGCCAGACCCCCCTTCAGAGCTCTTTGGAGGAGGGTCTGGCAAAGTCAGACTATGGGAAGTAAGGCACGCCCGTGTGTAAAACGGAACCGGAAGCGGCAGCGGCTGCTGACACAGTGATGCACATGCTTTTCCTTGAGTAGTGAAGCTACAGTAGTCCGTCTTTTCGTTCGTCTGTTCGTTATTACGTTATTCTCCCGGCCATTTTTCACCGCAGAAAGCTGCTACCAGCCAGGCTAGGTAAACAAGGGGTCTGTCCCAACTAACGTTACGGTTCAGAGCCGCGAAACTGGAAACGTAACACTAATCTACAACAGAAGTCTGTGTCTGATATAATGTAATTTGCACTGATTGAAGTGTTCTTGGATACACAGAGTTGTGTGACATGCAGGCTCTGCATGCACAGCCAACCACCAATCACAATCAATCAATTTATCTAACAAACAGAGCAGGCCCCGCTAGTCAACCACAACCTGAAATTTAGAGGAAGCAGCATGCATGCATTATTAATATCATTGACTTTAGCCTGGATTGATAGTATTATATGAAAACAAGGATGTCATGTCAGTCAACCAGTGTATTTAACCACCTAATTTCCCTCTCCAAAATCATTAAGAATAGTCACAGCGCTTACTTGCTTTGGTGTTTGTAAAGCATTAAAGTTCAACAAAGAATGGTTCACATAAGAAAAGTTCCTTTTTCATTTTTATTTTTTACGTAGATGCACTCTCCTACAAAATCACCGCTGTAGTCGAGAATGATTTATTATTTCCAAATAGAGCTATTTATGTCATCTTGTAAAAGTTTGCATGAAAAAATTAAAAAAAGAATATCGCAATGTCAGTTTTTTCCAATATCGTGCAGGCCTAACACACACACACACACACACACACACACTCACACACACGCTAAAACAAGTCTGACTACTTTGCTGCATCTGTGCTGTGAACTTGTGACTTGACTGTATGGGACTGTGTGCTGGAGCTTCAGACTTCTAATTTAGCTTCTGCAGCATATTTTACATTCTGTTTATAATTAAATTACAATACAGTATACATGTCATTTTTTGATATTGCCTACTTTAAACCCTGCCCTGCCTGATATTTACAGTAGTATGTTTGTATTGAGGATTGTGTCTGACTGTTTTTGTGTCCAGGTGGAGTGGGAGTCATATCCGCTGGGGTCAGCCGTTCAGACTGAGACATGTCACCACAGGGAAGTATTTGAGTCTGATCGAAGACAAATCTCTTCTGCTGATGGACAAAGAGCATGCTGATGTCAAGTCTACAGCCTTCTGCTTCAGGTCATCCAAGGTACAGAGTCAACAACATCTGCAACACTGTGTGTGAAGGCCATGATGCATTATACCTTTGTTATTGAAGAAGAAGATGTCAAGTTCAACCAAACATATATTTTTATATATATTTGTTACAATATAAACATCATGGTTCTTTCTGTAACCATAATGAATGGAGATTGGAGATTGGCCATACTGTATTTATAACTCTGCTCATTGTCTGCCTATTTTACTCACTTTCAGATAGGGCTGGGCGATATGGCAAAAAATATGATCACGATAATTTTTTCCATATTGATCAATATCGATATTTATCACGATATATAATTTGATAATGCTGCCAGGTTGAAGAGTATCCTGATAATGACTGAAGCCTGAAGAAACCAGAGGGTTCATTAGTTAAAGAGAAATAGAATATAGTTTATTAACATAAAAAATAGAATACCATAATGTAACATTTAACTGTGCAAACATGGCTTGGTTGAGAATATATTGTGTGATAAAATAATATATTGACTAACATCTAAATGTAAACATTTAACTTTGCAAACATGCTTTATCTGCCTTAACAAAACAGTACAAGTGAGTAATGTAAATGCAAATAACGTAAATAAAACTAAAAGCTGTGACTACTATCACATTCACTTTTCATATGGGGTAATGGTTGTAAAAGCCCACAAGATTGATTGTTGTTTTCCAGCCCCGCTAGTGCTGCTAACAGCAGAAGAACCACTAGGACGTTGGACAAAACTTGTGGGCAGACTAACGTTAACATGGGCCCGCATTTTCAAACTCTTGCTGTGTTCGCTGGGATGGTACCTTTTCAACTGACAGAAAAGATTGGCTGTGTTTCCCGTCTTGACACCGACACCGACCGACGCCATATTTTGCAGACCGTGTTAATCTGCGCTTCGTCGCTTTTGAGATATCCAAACCACTTCCATATAATTGACGTCCTGTTACCTTTTTTGTCAACAATTTCCTCAGATTTGGATGATGACGCAAGTTCACTTTCACTGTCGCTTTCGTGCCCATGCCCCTCGGTTCCACTCATTTCTTCACCGCCGGTAGCTCAAACAATGCTCTGTGGAGGAAATGGGCGTGTACTTTGACGGGCAAGCCAAAAACTTCTTCTTCTATTGACGTTTTATGGCGGTTGGCAAACAACTTTTGGTGCGCATTACTGCCACCTTCTGAAATGGAATGGTGTTTATTTCTGCTGTGTGATAGTTAGATCTATCCAAATCGAGTAAAATATGTTCAAAGTTAATCATCGTTATCGACCTGAATTTTATTGCGATCCCATATCGAGATCGTTTTATCGCCCAGCCCTACTTTCAGACTTTCAGTATGGATGAAAAATAACTTCATTTACAAAGCTTTTTTATTAACAACTTTACAAAGTGCTATAAAGAGTGAAACAACAAAGGGAAACACATTAAATGATGCGATAAGAGTGAAATAATTACAGTAAAACAACAGAGAACAGGTTTAAACAAATAGAGCAGATTTTCATCCTGGATCACCACTGAAAACTGTAAAAAAATATCCACAAATTCCGTTTGGGTCTGGTCATGACCGAAAGAAAGAGATCCCGGGTACAAGCGGCCGAAATGGGTTTCCTCAGGAGGGTAGCTGGCGTCTTCCTAAGAGAGAGGTTGAGAAGCTCAGTCATCCGTGAGGAACTCGGAGTAGAGCAGGTGTTCCTTTGCATCGAAAGGAGCCATCTGGTAAGGATGCCCCCTGGGCGCCTCCCTAGGGAGGTGTTCCAGACACGTCCAGCTGGGAAGAGGGCTCGGGGAAGACCCAGGACTGGGTGGAGAGAAAATGTCTCCACCCTGGCCTGGGAACGCCTCGGGATCCCCCAGTCAGAGCTGGCTAATGTGGCTCGGGAAAGGGAAGTTTGGGGTCCCCTGCTGGAGCTGCCCCTGCGACCCGACCCTGGGTAAGAGGAGGAAGATGGATGGATGGATTGATGGTATCTTAAATCATGAAATGATCCTTTAAAGCAGCCCTGTGCCTGTCATGCAACATTTAATCTGTATTAATTACAGGATTCAGTTTTTTTCCCCCTCCTATCTCTCTCTTTTAGGAAAAGTTGGACCCTGGTGTGAAGAAGGAGGTGGATGGGATGGGTGTTCCTGACATCAAGTATGGTGACTCTGTGTGTTACATCCAACATGTTGACACGTGCCTCTGGCTCACATACCAGACTGTTGATGCCAAGTGTGCACGCATGGGTGGAGTACAGAGAACGGTACCTTGCTGCATTAAACCATCTGCACCTTTTTTACATGGTTTTATTAGCTGTCTCTCTTTTCTCTTAACTACAGTCTATGTTTGGCTTGCTATACCGAGGAGCGGCAGCAGAAGTTAAGGCGTTAACACGAGAGCTTATGACCCTTTGACATTTTAGTAGCGCTGGGCATCGTTCAAAATCTTTCCATCCGGTGCCAATTTCGATACCTCAGTTTCGATGCTGGTTCCTAACGATACTTTTTTCGATACCATATGTTTTAAAACCCATTTCAACATCAACAAAAATACATTAAACACAAAACTTTTATTTTCCAACTTAATTGTGAATCAAAACAGTTATCAAAATTAAAACATTCTGGTAACACTGCTCACTCAGAGTAACATTAATAACACTGGTTGTTCTTTTGGATAGGGGTGCACCAGTCAGATACTCCGGATTGGTATCAATCCCAACTTTAAAAATTAACAAAAAAAGGTAACATGAACATATTATAAATAATAAATAAATAAACAAATGACATTGTGTACAGGTTAATATTGAACTAACTAAAATGCTAAGGAATGTAAAGAACAAAGACTTTTTAGTGCAAACTGCATAATGACACAAACCTTTAACAATAAACTTGGTGACTGCCCTGTTGTCAACATTGAACTAATGGAGAACTAACTTAAGTGCAAAGGAATGGAATTGAATGGCCTTGTTGCTGAAAGGTGCTGTAGAAGTAAAGTTGCCTTGCCTTACAACCTCAGCCTGTCAGTCAGTCACCAGGGCACAGAAACCACCGTTGTGCCTGCTTGTCTCAGAGGAAGTGTAACGTCAACAGCACCGCGACCGCTTTCACCTCTCCATTAATATCATATTGCAGCAAACGCTGTCTGCGTGAAGCTTTGAAAAGCTGTAACCACACTTGAAACCACTTTATCGGCATTGCCGTGACTCACTGTGACTTCAACAAAACTGCAGTTTGCTCGAGTTTACTCCGTCTGCACCTCTGTGTGTATGTGTGTGTGGGAGCTCCGCTCTCTGTCAATATGCAGAGAGGACAGAAACGCTTTTGGGCCCGAAATTTGGCACCGAAAGATAAATAATTTTTCGATACTCATAGGATCAGAGTATTTTCGGCCGGTGCCATAAAAGTATCGACGTTCGGTGCCCAGCACTACATTTTAGTAAACTCAAGGTGCATGAATCAGTGCTTGCAACAAGTCACTATGAAGCTTTGAGTGTAAACTTAATCTGCATCTGTGCTTGCAGTAAGTCACTATGAAGCATGGAGTGTTTTTATAAACAACCTATTATACCTGCTATATGGTAAAGAAATGGCACTTGCCCAAACGTCTGAATGGAGCTAATTTCAGGAAGTTAAGGGAGGAAGACGGAACTGACAGTGAACCAGCCCACATCTGTTAAATGTAGAATTTTATAATCATGCCAAAACTTCTTTGACATCACCACAGGGGTCCTAGGATACTCTTGCCCCACGTTTTGATTTCGCTCAATACAGCTCAGGTTTTACATAATAGTCTCGCAAGTAACTATTTCAGTGTCTTATGAAAATGCTGTAATTGGATTGATTCATTGTGATATTAAGAGTAGAGGTCTTCTCATTTCAGGCCATCATGCACCATGAGGGTCACATGGACGACGGGCTGACGCTGTCTCGGTCACAACATGAGGAGAGTCGCACTGCCAGAGTCATCCGCAGTACTGTGTTTTTGTTCAACCTCTTCATCAGGTGGATTACACACTCATGCACACACACACACGCACACACACCTACACACACACACACACACACACCTACACACACACACACACACACACACACACACACACACACACACACACACAATTCCCCTTGCATGTTAGCAAAGTTCTGTTCACTCAGTGGTCATGTGGCGACAACGTGACTGTACCTGAAGAAACAAACCTTTTGCAATTTCCTTCAAATGGTAGCAAAAATTAAGCTCAGGGGAAATGCTGGCTGCTCTTGCGTGAACATGAGGCAAGACAATGATAGTAACTTAATAACTTAAGTAAATACACTGCACTTTATGTACCCAGTGTATGTGAAGCAGCAAGCATGCTGCATTTTGCTTATAATGCCCTTTAAGAGAGAACTGGAACTGGCTCCTTCAGTGAAAATGTTGCAGGATCCTGCAGAGTAGCCTTGTCTTATTTATGTAAAGCAACAAGCAGCTGCTATCGCTGTGTGCAGCAAACATACTGCTGCCGTCAGGATATTGCAGAGTTAGCAACAAGTATGTTGCAATTGTAAGCCCTGTCAGGTATATGTGTCCTGTATACTAATGCAATGAACCACAATAGATTCAACATCATCATATAAAAGACATGTAAATTAGGGATGTCCCGATCAGCTTTTTTGGTCCGATTTTTTAAATATTGAATGTCTGCAGATACCGAGTCCCGATCAGATACTTGTATTTGCTGAGCTAATAGAGCTGCACACCATTTTTTTTGTTGTTCAAAAACAGTTAAGTAACTAAAATATGCCTTCAGCTTAATACATTTAACTTAGTGCAGCAAATTAGTCTTTTCTCTCAACACCAAAACAGTTCTCTTTAGGATCCCCGCAGACCCCCATGAAACTGCCGCTGAAAACGGGCGAATCTCAACAAAGCTGGAAGCTGACGTCAGCATCCCAAATCCATCAATCAAATAGAGCTCAACAGTCCCGTCCACAGCGGGTTCCGGAAGTAAAAATACAATGCAATTTCTCCATTGACATTTGCAGTATAAGCCATAAAATGGTAACCGTCGATGGTAGACTTAAAACCAGCTACTACATGACTAAGCGATTGTATATGCTCATATAGACGCCAAAAATAATGGGGCACTAACCTTGTTTAGAGATAAATGTCTTTTATTCGCGATGTCTTGGATAAGTACTTCATTACCCACAATTCTGAACAATCCCACAGTGATGACTCTGATTGGTGGAACTCATGCTGGTGAGGAGGGGGGGTGTCAGTACCCGATCTCTGCTGCCTGCACGATCCGTCACGAGGATTTACAACACTGCACGAATCACGATCTGTGTCACGCTTCTGACGTTAGCCTCTGCCGGGAAGCTAATGTTAGTTTAGCTAACAGCTAATTCGGCTAACCGCTAGCTGACAGCTTGATTCGGTCTAAAATATCGTTAACTCAAACTAAACACTGGGAAAAGTAGGCTACAGCTGACGTAACAGCTGTTATATATGTTAACGGTTATTTTCAGGTTTATTTTGAGGGTCTTTTAAAGTTATTACATGCTGTCTCAGCTAGCGGTTAGCCGAATTAGCTGTTAGCTAAACTTACGTTAGCTTCCTTTGTTCATTGGTGCGCGGTGGTTTATGGGATGAGTAGTTCCTTCGCTCTGAGATGACAATAGGTACACAGTCTTGTACCTTTGACTTTTTGGGGATTTTCTGTTCGTTTTTTCACTCTAAATGATATGTTGTATGCTTATGAGTCACGTACTGTCTGGTTAGCCTAAGGCATGGTCTAAAACTCTTTATATACGGATTTTTCCAGATGTCAATGGGAGAAATGAATGGGAAATTTACTTCCGGAACCCAAGGTCTCTCAGAGGAGGGGTGGGACTGTTGAGCTCTATAGTCTTTGTCACGCCCCAACATTTGCATGACCTGAGGTCAGCTTAGTCTTCTGAATCTAGCTAGGTCATGCAGATCTCCAGAGGTCCACTATTTAATTACTAAATTCACTTCTGAGACTTTTTTATGCGAGAAATCAACTTTCTAGAGGTCAAATATGGGCCGTTTTACGAAAATTGAAGGCTAATTGCAAATTGTGTCCGACTGTGTGTCGCAGTTCAGCAGGAGCTCAGCAGGCTAACGTGACAGCGGCCGGTGCTGCCCCGCGCCCGGCGTGTCCTACTTCATAGACTCCGGCTCGCTGTGAGCTAGCTGGACCTCCGTCACGAAGGGAAGCCCGCGGCGCTCCATACCCGCGCAAAGTCACCGGTTCTGGGTTACTGGACTACAAAATGCCGAGGCCCTGATGGAGCTCCAGGCAGCTAGCCGCGATTCATAGGATTGAAGGGACAGTAGCAGCTAACGAAATCCCTAATGTTCACAAAAATGCATTAAATTGAAATCGGACACCATAGTTAGCTTTATAAGACCTTGGGGTAGATGTTATATAAGTGGCGTGACGACATTCAAACTGTAAATATATGAAAGTTATGCTGAAAGTGTAGCAACGATCTTTTCCCATAGGATTAAATGGGACACATAGCCTAGCTTGCAGCTCCGGAGCTCCGTGGAGCCCCAGTAGTCCAGTAACTGAGAACCGGTGACTTTCACTGGGTATGGAGTTTGCCGTTTTCTCGTCAGACTGTGTGGAGCTCCTAAAGTCCGACACGTCTTACTAAATTTGCAATTAGCCATCAATTTTCGTAAAACGGCCCATATTTGAGCTTTATATAGTTGATTTCTCACTTAAAGTCTCAGAAGTGAATTTAATAACGAAATAGCCCGACAAACAATGTATAACTTTGCAGTGTCTGAAATATGAGACCTGCTGTCTGTCTCCAATGTGGGGTTCGCTCAAACCAATCAGCGCGCAGCTCATCTAAATATTCATGAGCATACCATATTTGGTAGAAAAGCTCTTGTTCCAAATAGAGCCATATTCACAGGGTAGTTAAGGGCCTAATAAAATAGCATTCGGGCAATTTTCAGCTCAACCAATGTTACATACCCTATTAGGAGACCTTAAGGAACAGTGTAAAATACCCTGTATAATCATTCTATCACCCCTTTAATAGTCAATCTTTGATAAAACTAAACTTAGTGACGCCTCTTCCACTTAATTGATATTCTTATGTGTTTACCGATGTCGGCTCCTTGGAATAACAGCCTGTAAACTGGTTTCCTGGTGGAATCATGGAAGAAGTGTGGAGAATTAGAGTAATCTGCTTTTGTAAAAATCGGGTGACTAAGAAAGAACAAAGAAGGGACTTTTTAAATTGTTGCCAATGGCTGGCAAGCTACGAGACAATCTCTGAACAGACACTGGTGAGTTGCCCCGCCCATCTTGGTCTGAAAGTGCCGGCATCCAGGTAGTCTGGAGGTGGGTTTGTGGAGCAGGGCAGCCATCACTACAAGCGGATGTCAATGATCAGAGTAAGGTAATGGGGTAAATGCCGATCCCCGATCAGTTAAAACAATACCAAAATCGGCTTTGATCCGATACTGTGATTGGGATCGGGACATCCCTAATGTAAATACTCAGCTTTGAGTAGCAGCATTTATTATGAGCAGAAGTTCTGCAAAACCCTCTAAATAAATATCTCTCCCAACACTGAGCTGCACTATCATCAAACTAGACATGTGACATGAGATTCACTTCTCAATACACACCAACATTACAGTTTGTCAATATACTGATCAGGCCCCATGCAGTCTCCATGGAGTACAATGTTGTAAAATACGTCATGTCAAGTGCCCAACCATGGACTTATAACTTATCAGACCACACGTACTACTGCATCTTACAACGCATTGCAAACTCTACAAAAAACATACCTGCAAACTAGTCGCTTTTCGGCGATATATATATATATACACACATATATAGGCACCGTTTTAAAAGTATCGTTTTAGCACCGGTATGTGTCACCTTTTTCAGCCCTTCTGAGTTTGCAGGTATGAAAAAAAATCGGTCACAAAAAAGGTTCTCTTCTTAAAAGTCAAGTTTAAAAAATGACAAACATCCAAACAGAAGAACTCGCCTCAAATGAAGGACATTAAAGAGTACAATCTTTAAGTCATCATATAATGTGCAATAAAACATGAAATGGACCTACATCATGATCTATGACCTTTATAGATCCTAAACTAATCATTTTTTAATGAGGCGATAGGTTCATAATTTACATACCTGCAAATCTTCAGCGAAAATCGCCGTTTTGAATGGGAAAATGTCATCCACGTGAATCGTGTAGATCTGAAGAGTTTTTATTGGGGGGCGATTTGTCAACTTTTTCAGCCCTTCTGAGTTTGCAGGTATGAATTTAGGTTTGTACTGTACCATTTCTTTCTATTACATGAGGACTTTTTTTGCTGAGTTTCCTAAATATCACCCTGTAACATTTTGTAAAAAATAAAGAATAAATCAACGTACAAAAAATGTTCTGACATTTTCTTTAGAGTCAGATGAGTGAGGACACATGCAGTCACTCTTGTCATTTCTTTTCTAAGACAATATGAAAAGCTCTTAACAATTAACTAATTAAGTAGTTTGAATGCACATAATTGTTGTAAAAGTTTTCTGCTGAGACGTGTAAAGACGACAGTCCAACCCCCTATGGGCGAGTTGAAAACACGCGGAAGTAGCTCCTACTACTGGCTTTAGTCAATTGCCTCTGGGCAAAAAATCTTCCGATGACGCAAAAAACGTCGTTTTACGTCATCGGAAGATTTTTTCCAGACCCACAATACAGAGATCTCTCCTCTCGGGGGGACATGAGGGAGGGAAGCACGGTCATTCAAAAATACTACTGTGGTTCTACTGATACAAAGCTTAATGCTAAATCGGTGAAGTATCCCTTTAATAGCTGCAGTGGCAATTATTACTCATTGAAAAATAGATGTAAGGTGTGCATAACAATCAGCTCAACCTCACAAGCTTGTCACAACCAACAAACTCAGTCTGAACACAGTGAGAGCCAGCAGCCTGAACGCATCGTCATTCTGAACAAATACACACTGCAGAAATTAAATGTTATTTCATCTAACTACACATAACATTGACTAAAAAGAGCAAATCCCAATGCACAAACATTTAAGGTATCCGTCATCACAATCAGCTTGTATCCGGTATAAACCACAGCAGTACAGCAGAAGTGATCAGAAGAGTAACGGTGAGAACTTAAGACATTAGTGATTACAGTGATTGACGTCCTCTACTCTGTATGATGCAGGGGTCTGGACACACTAAGGAAAAAGGGAAAGAGCTCCACTCTTGATCTACCAATAGATTCGGTCAGTCTGAGTCTGCAGGATCTCATTGGCTACTTTCAACCACCCGGAGATCACCTAGAACATGAAGACAAGCAGAACCGACTGAGAGCTCTGAAGAATCGGCAGAACCTCTTTCAGGAAGAGGTAGAGAGAGAGAGAGAGAGAGAGAGAGTGTGTGTGTGTGTGTGTGTGTGTGTGTGTGTGTGTGTGCGTGTGCGTGTGTTTACAGATTGATTTCTCAGGTAAAACAATTAACTGTTCCCCTATGATTTTATCACTGGTTAGATGTAACTCAAAGCCATATCAGTTGTTCCCCACGGCATTTTTTCCCCCGCTGTTTTGTTGATAACCTCCATGTATAGTTCTTCAGTCATTTTAATCAACATTTTAATCAGTATTTGAAGTTCACTTATGTGTCTTTCGTTGTCTTGACAAAGTATTCAAGAATGCAAATGTGTCAAGTGGAGCAGCCTATCTCTCTTTTATATACAGCTGTGCCTTTACAGTGTTAACAGTTAAAGCCTACTGCTATTCACTGTCTATCTTTATTGTCCACTATATTTGATTCTAATTATCTGAATGCAGATGAATAAACCACTAAAACCAACAACCTCTGTGTCTGTAGGGAATGATCAGCCTGGTATTGGAATGTATTGATCGTCTTCACGTCTACAGCAGTGCAGCTCATTTTGCTGAGGCAGTAGGAAGGGAGGCAGGAAAGGCCTGGAGCTCCATCCTCAACTCCCTCTACCAACTACTGGGTACACACACACACACACACACACACACATGCACACAAACATACACAAACACACACACACACGCATAAACACACGCATACACACACACTCACACACACACGCACGCAAACACGCCCATACCCACACATACACACACACACATACGCATACATATTCATATTCTTCAAAGAGATGAATTGACTCAATGGAAAGGTTAGGTTAGGTTAAAATAAAATAGTAAGAAAAGTTGTGTCTACAGTATTGTGGTTTACTGTCCCATAAAAGCTTAAGTCACGTCTCCTCTTCTGTCTCATCCCAGCTGCACTGATCCGAGGAAACAGGAAGAACTGTGCTCAGTTTTCCGGTTCATTGGACTGGCTGATTAGCAGACTGGAGCGACTGGAGGCCTCATCTGGTAGGTCAGCTTGTCTTTAATCAGAGTCACAATATACAATTGATCACTGATCACCATAAAGTAATAATGTTGGAATTAGGCCTGTAACAATTCAAATTTTGCTGGACAATTAATTGTCTCAGAAATAATTATATATTACTTTTTCAAACAAATTAAAGTTTAAATAAATCCCAGGATACATCTTTTGTTATATATCACGGTTATGTGACCCAGATGCACAGGTTCACAGGTCTTTTTTGCTTAAATTAACAACAAATTGAAAATAGAACATTTATTCCTGTCACTAAAAAACCAAGCATTCATCATAAACAAGAAACAGAGCTTGTTTAATTTCTTTGGCTTTAGACATCTACAGCCCAGGATGTTTGGAGTTGCTATGGCAACAAGTGACAGCTGCCACTAGCCTAGCTTTAGCTAAACAGTCTGACCATTTATCACTTATATAATTACAATTTGGCACATCTACACAAAATCAACGGTTACCATCAACAGTTATAACCCTTATGACCTTAGCAGAAGTTAGCAAACAAGTTTTCTTTCTTTACAGATTAGAAAAATGAAAGCTCAAATCCCTGTGGAACTACGTTAGCATAATAATGACGGCCATGTCCGCTACAGCGTCCTCATTTACGGTAACGTTACTAATTAAACAAAGTACCAGAGTAGATTAAACACCACAGACGGACTAACTACATTACTATAACACACATAAAGGTGCTTTGGTGGATTTTTAATGTTCGAAAGCCGACTGGACTTGCAACTGTGGGTGGCGTCCTCTGGTATGACTCCATAGTATCATAGGCTAGCTAACGTTAGCTAAGGTTACTGTTAGGTGACGCTAAGCTGGTATTGCAAACACGTTTGATGAATCCAAACAATAGTGTGACCAATGTCATTTAAAAATGCTTTAATGTTTAATGCGGTTATACAAAATAGCCGCGATTACGTAATTTTTTTTCGGTTAGATAATTATTTAATAGTTGTTACAGGCCTAGTTGGACTCACACAGTGACATTTCTGTTTTCTCACGACACAACAGCAGGTGAAATAACTCATTGCTTTGGATATTTAAAAAAAACATTTATTTCAGAAAACAAATCCAAACAAAATCTGTCTTGATGAGTTGATTAGTTTCATAATTCTGACGAAGAAGTTTAAAATATTCCAAGTTCATCAGCTGTGCAAACTGTATTTTTACAGAGTCACAGAAGTGCAGCGTTGTTAAACCTTCATGTCCGGTGTTATTGAATTTCCTTTCTGGTTAGCTGATTGGATCCTTATCTACTCCTTCTCCTTCAAATGCACAGCTGACTGACTGTGAGCAGGTCTCAGTGACTCAGGAGTCTCTTTGTGAATTGCTCTTTGAACAAAAGCGTAGGAGTCTTGATCAGTTAGGAGCTACTTTTAGCCTCCGGATCATTTGTGAATGTGGCCCCTGGTTTTGAATGCTTTCTGTTTATTTGTAGTCATTCTTAATATAGATTTTTTTGTATTTTTAGGTATACTGGAGGTGCTTCACTGTGTTCTGGTGGAGAGCCCTGAGGCACTCAACATAATCAAAGAGGGACACATCAAATCCATTATATCTTTGCTGGACAAGCATGGACGCAACTACAAGGTACAGGCACTTACTTTATTCTTATAGGTATACATGGACAGTATGTATTTATATAAGTTTTACACATGTACAAGCTTCCATTATACACCTTGAAATCAGTTAGAAAAGTGATCTGTAAACAATCCACATGGAAAACTGATTTAAAACCTCCCTCAAAACTCACCTTTTCCTAACGGCCTACCCCATATAACTCCACTCTCTATCGAATTCATGGATAGATTGCTTTCTTTTAATTCTCTATCTCAATTTTTAAGTGTTTGTTTTAATCATATTTTAATCATATATCAACTGTATTTTTGCTTGTTCTAACTGTAAGGTGTCCTTGACTGCTATGAAAGGCGCCCATAAATTAAATGTATTATTATTATTTTGATGGATAATTGTGTGTGGAGTGAATCTGTGGGCGGGCCCTGAAGCTGAGTGCCAGAAGCAGGGCTTTAAATATTAAGACACTTTTTCGCAACTTAACTTTGTTTTAAATTCCTTAAGTGGAATACATTTTAAGAAAATTCCTGAAGGGGACTCACTGAGAAGGGTGAGATAACACCAAGATATTTCTCAAGGCAAAGAAAAAAAAAAAAGAGCTGATGCCTGTCCAATCAAATCTATCAAGAATCCTGCAGTTCTGTGTGTGTGTGTGTGTGTGTGTGTGTGTGTGTGTGTGTGTGTGTGTTTTCATACTGTAACAATAATATATTTACAACACTGACATTATCTGGCATGTGTGTACTGTCTAGGTTCTAGATGTGTTGTGTTCACTGTGTGTGTGTCACGGCGTGGCAGTGCGCTCCAACCAGCACCTCATCTGTGACAACCTGCTGCCAGGAAGAGATCTGTTACTGCAGACCCGCCTGATCAACCACGTAAGCAGGTATACACACACACACACACACACACACACACACACACACACACACACACCCACACACACACCACACACCTTGTGCGCAGACACAGACACTTGATTTAATTAGTGGTGTTCACAGAATTGAGAAATTACAGTACATTAAATTCAATGGCAAATATTGTGATTTTAAGATTGGGCTGTACTGAATAGTTTAAAGATTCAAAGCTTTATCCTAAATCAACATTTGATCGACAGTTTTATTTTATTTTGCATGTCTATTTATTCTTTTAAAGTTTAAACCCGGTATTTCTTCACAGTTGCATATAAAGACTAGGCTACACTAATATTATTAGTAATATACTATTTGTAGAACAAGATTCCAGTGGTTGCTGCGCAGGGTTGTGTTGGAATTTTTTTCATTGTAAACACACTAAAAAATGGTATGCTAGGTTACTGCTCCTGCCAGCCCCTGACGAAGGCACTGGCTAAAAGAACTGGAGTTGGCCCCCGGGCGCTGCGCTGCCCACTGCTCCTACGTATAGGATGGGTTAAATGCAAAGGACACATTTTTAATGTATGTAAATGCTGAGAAATTGAGATAAATAAACAAATATTGAAGTGTGCATATCAACATAGTTTTCTTTAAATTCACAACTGGATTAGCATTGAATGTTTTAAATAGAACTCGGCTAAATGTTGTTTGTAGAGCAGCTACAGTAATGTTTACAAAAGCAAAGTCACTATATAAACTCATTAATATTTCACTGGAAACAATCTACAATGTCAGTAAACTAAATCATATTCATGACAAAAGATGTATTTGTCACAGACATCAACAGATGTCAGTATCAGACATTTATCCTGTCCTCCTCCTCCTCGCTCTGCTGAGGTCCGTTGACGTCACGTCATTGACGTGCATATTAATTAGCCATGTGGAGGAGTGGCTGGTCCGTTTCAGCCAGCAGCTACGTTGACACGAATTTGCCAGATATGTGGCAAACTAAGATGAACAGTAACGCTGCCGATCCACTTCTGCGACACGACTGAAGCGTGTTGCGTCCATTTTCGCTAATCAGAACTAAAGTTTCCTGAGCATTTTTGTAGTAGGACGTCTAGAACAAAGGACCCGCGAGAGACTTCCCCTAGTCTCCCCTGTGCTCTAATTCTATTGGCTAGTCGCATCACGTTCAATGGATTAATTTGCATAAAGATGGGCATCGGCCAGCTTTTTGACGCGCAGCATTTTTTCAAATGCAGCATCGCCTTCCTGGGATGCTTTGCAGGGCGTGTTAAAGTTGCTTGACGTCACCCATAGGAATAAAGTGGAGCGCTGCACGGGACTACATTCAGACAGCTTTCATTTTAGCTTGTTACAACTCGCTAAGTATTGGCTTTTTACTTGCAAAGGTTTTATTGCACTTACTCACAGTAACGAGCATAGTTGTCTTCTACTCGAGCTATCTTCACTTTACTTCACCGTCTCCACCACGGCCAGTCTCATCTGCTGTCCGCTGACTTCGCTCAGTGTGTGTGTGTGTGTGTGTGTGTGTGTGTGTGTGTGTGTGTGTGTTTGTGCTCAGCCCTGACACAGAGCAGGGGAGAGGCTACAGCCTACCAAAGTTTTAGCCCAGTGGCCATCTAAAAAGGACAGCAGATTTTTAGTTTGCTGTGAGAAATCACATCTTTTGGTGTGTGTAGATGGATCCTGTGTACTGTTTACCTGTCTTATATTGAGAGCGTGTTAACGTTTTCATTCATCTGTTGGTTTAACGGTTTGTCTGTGAAGGACAGAAACGGCCTGAATAATATCGTTTCTCAAAATCATCAAAATCATTGGAGCCCATCAGAGTGACTTAAACTCTCTCTGGGAGAAATGTGTTCTCAAAAGGCAAAACGTATTATTAATCATGACCATATTTTGTCCAGTGAGTTTACACTAATGCCTTCAGGACACGCCATCTGCTGCCTCCCAGAAAGACTAACCGTTACTCCAAATCATTCATTCCCTCTGCAGTTAAGCTGCTGAATGCAGAGTAGCTGTCTTGAATGACATGTATTTTGCACAAACCTCATGAGAATCACTTTATCAATTTTATTTTTTTATTTTGTCTCTTTTTATCACACTTTATCGTCTTCATTCAGTTCCTATTACATTTTTTTTTTCTTGTTGTATATTTTGGATCTCGCACTTTCCCATATGCCTTTTTATTGTGCAACCTCTGTCGTTGATGACTGGCTGTATGAATGTGTATTTGTATTTGTATTTTCGGTGGACTGTAGAAACTGAATTTCCCTTCGGGGATAAATAAAGCTGTCTGTATTTTTCTTATTCTTCACGTTTTCAGGCAGTCTTCTGTGATATGTTTATCACCGATGATAATATCTCAATGATGATGAAAAAAACATTTATTGTCAGCACTAAATTACAGTATCTCATTTCAAAGGGCTTAACAAAGAAAACAGGTTGGGAATTCTCAAAGATTAGCCGCTAGATATCAGGATCTGGATGAAATGTATGATTAGTACTGGTAAATATTACTTGATGAAGCCGCTGCATGCACATGCCCATGCTCATTTATATAACCACAATAACAGAAAATCTATTTTGGCTCTAACAATACAGTAGTAAATTAGTTAAGTCGTTAAAAAAGATAAAATTGATTTAATAAAACAATTATTCGAATTGAGGGTTGTTTATTTTTTATTTTTAGGGTGATGACTTCAAAGCTTCATTCAAAAACCTCAATAGAAGCTTCATATGTGGAAAAAAAAAGTTTCAAAGTTCAGAATGCAGTCATTCTTTTTTTTTATTATTATTATTTTTTTGGGCTTTTCTGCCTTTATTTGACAGGACAGCTAGGTGAGAAAGGGGAGAGAGAGAGAGAGGGGAAGACATGCAGGAAATTGTCACAGGTCGGATTCAAACCCTGGACCTCTGCGTCGAGGCATAAACCTCTCAATATATGTGCGCCTGCTCTACCCACTGAACCAACCCGGCCACAAAGTTGTCATTCTAACCCACTGAAAATCTATTTTCAGATAGATGATTGTCTCTCCTCTGCTTCATCTTCCCGACAGTATGCGTCCCAACATCTTCCTGGGTGTCAGTGACGGCTCTGCTCAGTACAGAAAGTGGTACTACGAGTTGATCGTGGATCAGGCACTGCCGTTTGTCACAGCAGAAGCTTCTCACCTCAGGGTGGGTTGGGCCAACACCAATGGCTACGCACCCTACCCCAGCGGGGGCGAGGGGTGGGGGGGCAATGGGGTGGGTGATGACCTCTACTCCTATGGCTTTGATGGGCTCCACCTCTGGTCAGGTGAGGTGTGTGTGTGTGTGTGTGTGTGTGTGTGTGTGTGTGTGTGGAGAGATGATGGTAATAAAACTAGGTACGACTGGTTCTATGTTAAATGTAATTTTTATCTAAATAGTATGTGTACATCTTAAGATAGGACAAGCTACTCTACACCTTTTCAAATAATTAGACACCGTTCGCAACTATTGGCCATATCCTGACTCCTCCGGTCTGATGCAGTTTCCTGTCTTTTCTCAGTGCTTATGCTGAGCGAGTACAAAAATGATTAATTAACACACATCTTAGAATCTACGTGTGAATTTTCTTTTTTAATTTTCTAAAGTCTAATTAGTAGACGAAAGGGACTTTGATGAAACAAAGCAGTAAGAACGCTTGGGCGACGGTATCACTTTACATTCAAAGTGGAAATGAAGGAGCTTTTACTGCATCATTTGGAGTTGTTGAAGCACGTCTTTTATTGTGAAGAATGGCGATAGACCGATTATTAATGCTGATTAAAAAGTGTTCTACTTTGGCCCGGCTACAGCTCTGTGTCTGTCCCTCTGCTTCAGTTTCACTCACCACTGAGTCTGACTTAATGTCCCCCCCCACAACACTATCTGACTATCTCATACTGTGGATTATGTTGAAAGTTTCTAATATATTAAATAATTGCTCTAAGCTTTTAAAGGGTCCTGCACACTGACCATTACGCAAGCAATAATTTATTTCGAAAAATACAACGTTTCGGTCTCAGACCTTCATCAGGTAAATTCACACATTCACCTCAACCATAGCCTTAAATAGTTTGGTTGACTAACCAGGACCAATCAGGTCCAGCTCTTGAATGACGTCATTCATTCACAAAGTGTCACTCCCATCACGGACCGTGAACAGGAAAAGGCAGAAAAAATGCCACTCAGAACATTTAAAAACAATGGATAATCAGACCAGTTTTGTTATAGGCTCATGATCAATGCATTGTCATTAGCCCAATATTTTTCTACTCGTAATCAGAGAGGACACAGTCCATTCAAAAGTGGATCATTACATTGGTTAAATGACATTATAACACTCCATATGTACACCTGTACAACGAACAGTTCCTGAGGATAAACTAATAAGGAAAAAACATCAAATTAGCATAACATGATATTGACATTAAATTCATTGAGCTCTATTCGCAGAAACGACCAGGATTCCCCGGTCGCGGTACACTTTAATGATCATAAGCATGACATCTCCTCATTGCGCTTTTGTGGCATTGAACAAGTCAGTCTTCCAAAAAGGGGGGGCAACCACGACTTGCTACTAAAAAGACGCGAGGATATTTACTTTGCAGACCCTATCGCCAAAAGGCCTTAATGATGAATTTAATGTCAATATCATGTTATGCTAATTTGATGTTTTTTCCTTATTAGTTTATCCTCAGGAACTGTTCATTGTACAGGTGTACATATGGAGTGTTATAATGTCATTTAACCAATGTAATGATCCACTTTTGAATGGACTGTGTCCTCTCTGATTACGAGTAGAAAAATATTGGGCTAATGACAATGCATTGATCATGAGCCTATAACAAAACTGGTCTGATTATCCATTGTTTTTAAATGTTCTGAGTGGCATTTTTTCTGCCTTTTCCTGTTCACGGTCCGTGATGGGAGTGACACTTTGTGAATGAATGACGTCATTCAAGAGCTGGACCTGATTGGTCCTGGTTAGTCAACCAAACTATTTAAGGCTATGGTTGAGGTGAATGTGTGAATTTACCTGATGAAGGTCTGAGACCGAAACGTTGTATTTTTTCTTAATAAATTATTGCTTGCGTAATGGTCAGTGTGCGGGACCCTTTAAAAGCTTTTGATCTGCTACTTTTGATCATATCCTACGCACCTGCCCGACAAAAGAGGTGTGCAAAAAAGCTTTCTTACATTGCTCAAAGCTTTTAAACAAAGCAAAATCTTAATTTTGACTTAAAGATTTTCATTTTCACTGTATATGCATATCGGTTCCAAATATCAGTTATCGGTTTCATTAACTACCAATAATCGGTATTAGCCTTGAAAAACCAGTATGGGTCGATCCCTGGTGAAGAACAGAAGTACGGTCCCGGATGTGTTGACAGCACCGATGTGGATTTGTTATTGCAGACATTTAAAAGGTTCAACTCAAACCAAACTGAAACTCTGTCCTCACTGTCCAGGCTGCATTGCACGGACTGTTAGCTCACCCAATCAGCATCTTCTGAGAGCAGAGGATGTGGTGAGCTGCTGCCTGGACCTCAGCGTGCCCAGTATCTCCTTCAGGATCAACGGCCAGCCGGTTCAAGGCATGTTTGAGAACTTCAACTCTGACGGCCTCTTCTTTCCTGTGGCCAGCTTCTCTGCAGGAGTCAAGTCAGTGCTTTACTGAAAACTGTTCCCACCCTGTCTGCCCCCTTCATGTCAGAGAAACCTTGAGTATATTTTGTCTCACCATCGAACACATAACCATAAAAGTTTATAAAAGGCAGAGCAGAGAGTCACCTTTACATGAGGCCAAAAAAATCATTTCACTTATCTCATATTTTTGTAGTTCCAGTAACACTACAGTATATAATAAAAACCAGCTGCAACCTCTTTGGCCAGATGTAAAATGAAAAAGCTTATTTCTTGCTAAAATACACAGGATGCTATTTCCCTCCACCTACAGTAGAATATCACTTCATTGTATATTGATTTGAATATGTACTGTATATCTTTGTAGAACACTTTTCAGAATGAAAGTTCAGTGTTCCACAATTAGAGATAACATATTTTACAATACTTATTGAACATCTGGATATAAGTAAGCCTGCAAAATTAAAAAGGCAACAGTAATTATACAGTCGAATAAAGACTAGAATTAGGAAGAATAAAAGATATGGACTTCTAAAGGACACTTCTTGAACTTCCAAACACCAAAATAAAATGCATTTGTTTATTATTTACAAATATATATATAACTTTTACCTGTATAACTATACCTGCTGAAATCTGACCAGCCATACTGACAAACAATGTCTAATGCCATTTAATTAACAAGCTGGGTTTTGTGGTGGTACAGACTTGTTTCCTTTGATGTTCAGGAAAGGACATAAGTATTTTTTCCATGTTGAAATCATACCCTCTAAACCTTAATGTCTCCTATTGATTCCTCCTCCTGTCACCTGTCACACTGCAGGGTGCGTTACCTCCTCGGGGGTCGTCATGGGGAGTTTAAGTTCCTCCCTCCTCCAGGTTACGCCCCTTGCTATGAGGCGGTGTTGCCCAGGGAGAAGCTGAAGCTGGAGGCCAGTCAGGACCAGACTGCAGCCAGAGACCTGCTGGGACCCACCATCACCTTAAGCCAGGCAGCATTCACCCCCACACCTGTAGACACCAGCCAGGTACAGACCACTGCCAGTGTTATTATCATCATACAGGATTGTGCTATATTGTATAAATAGGACATTTTTTAAATAAATAATCCTATGAATAAATAGAGAAACAATTATATAATCTAACAATGAAATAAATCAATACATTTTTAATTACTTTATATTTCATTACTATGACATGTTATTTCATCCTGCTTCATGAGCTTATTTAGCTTTACTTATCAACAGTATTAAATGCTAAATGTCCTTTTCCAAAATCTGTTTTGATGCCACTTTCCCAATGAATGTTTTATTTCATACCAATCATGATAGTATCTTTCTGTGGAGCAAAACAAACCAGACTGTGGGCCCTATCGTGCACCCAGCGCAATTGACTTTGTACACCGTCGCATTTATCATTCCTATTTTGCACCCGACCCACAGCGGACTTTTCCCTCCTCAGACTCACGTCGGTAAATTAGGGAATGAACTTGCGCTCCCGGGGGCGCTTCAGCAAAAAGAGGAGGCGTGTTCCAGTGTAAACGTTCCCTGGTGCGATTTTGCCTTTTCAGAAAACAGTTCCGCCACAGACCAGGAAAAACCTAGTCTAAAGTCAGTGGCGCGTTATTCAGATGCTATTTTAAGGGCGCATGCTTGTGTGCACACCGCGCATGCACTTTGCTTCTCTCATCTGACGGACCCAGCAGTTCCCATTTTTGCAAACCATACATAAATACAAGGAAAAATATGGCCTTGTTTTACACAACATTTCCATGAATCATGGATGTGTTGATGACATAAATGAGGAAATATTAGAGGACCTAAGGAGATGTGATGTTGAACTGCATGTGCCAATGCCACTTAACCCAAATGCCACAGCAGCAGCACGGGAGAGGAGAGACAGAAGAGCTGCATTGTCTACAGTGAGGTCATCTCGGTAAAAA